>NC_047113.1:109660430-109812500 GCF_902500255.1 Thalassophryne amazonica
CGATCTCACGCTCCAACCGTCCCTCACTCGTGAACAAGACCCCGAGATACTTAAACTCCTCCACTTGAGGCAAGGACACTCCACCGACCTGAAGAGGGCAAAGCACCTTTTTTCCGGTCGAGAACCATGGCCTCGGATTTGGAGGTGCTGATTTTCATCCCGGACGCTGCACACTCGGCTGCAAACCGCCCCAGTGCATGCTGAAGGTCCTGATTTGACGAAGCCAACAGAACCACATCGTCCGCAAACAGCAGAGACGAGATTCTGTGGTTCCCAAACCAGACCCCCTCTACACCCTGGCTGCGCCTAGAAATTCTGTCCATAAAAATAATGAACAGAACCGGTGACAAAGGGCAGCCCTGGCAGAGGCCAACGTGCACTGGAAACAGGTTTGACTTACTACCGGCAATGCGAACCAAGCTCCTGCTGTGGTTCTACAGGGACCGGATAGCCCTTAGCAAAGGACCCCGGACCCTGTACTCCCGGAGCACTCCCTACAGGGTGCGCCGAGGGACACGGTCGAATGCCTTCTCCAGATCCACAAAACACATGTGGACTGGTTGGGCAAACTCCCATGAACCCTCGAGCACCCGATGGAGCGTGTAGAGCTGGTCCAGTGTGCCGCGACCAGGACGAAAACCACACTGCTCCTCCTGAATCCGAGGTTCGACCATCGGTCGAATTCTCCTCTCCAGTACTCTGGAATAGACCTTACTGGGGAGGCTGAGGCTGAACCTCCCCAGCCTCATTCATTCATTTTATCACATTTACAAGCAGCTAAGCAGACCAAGCAGCTAATGTACTACGTACTAATTACCCTTATTTGCATTCCTTAAATATTGTACTTGGAAAATGTTTGTGTATGTAGGTTTTTTTTTTCCAGCACTGTCTGTTCTGATATTTGACAGGTAAAAAGAGACAGAATCTGAAATACAAGATAAAGACTCCAACTTCAGAAGGTGTTTTGTGCCATTGTGATTATCTTTGGCAGCAGAGTGAAGGCAAATATAAGGTGTAAGGCAGAAAGAAGACCAAGTAGAAAACCCATAAAAGGCAAAGAGATTTTGTTTGCAGCCGTCACAGTGATACCGTTCACGGTACAGAGGAATAACACTCCATGAAAATTCAGTAAGGTATATCTTATATATTATATTCCAATTCTAAGGTGGAACTATGCCAGTATACTAAGGGATATTTAAATATCTAAAAAGGAAGCATAGAAAAGAGTAGAGAAGAGCCACTTAGGTGCCTGGTCTTGAGAACCAGGGATGGTAGGTTGATTAACATGACTTTGAGCAGATGGAATCAGTTAATCAGTGAAATCACCTGGTGGAGTCAGTGGCTGCATAGAAAACTTGCACCCTCTTGGCCCTTTTTGGAATCAGTTTGAGACCACTGGCTTAGTCCAAAACCCTGCCTGAGCCCTGACTCAGAGACAGCAGCCCTCTGACCACCTCTTGTCTGCCTGCACCACTTTCAAAAACTTCATTGTTTCAGAAAATGTTTGTGCTGAACTACAGATGCTGGACTGGTGGTCTCACACCACCACCACCACCCACTCCTTAGTGTGTCCCGTAAGATGGGTGATAATAAAGTCCACTTGGGAGGCATCCATAGCATGTTTTAAGGCTTTGTCCACACTGAAACTAAACTTCTGTTGTACAATCTTTTTCTTTGTCATTTTCAAAAAGGGTTCCATTCAAGAAATATCTCCGTTCTCACAGATCCAGTGAAACGGCGTGAAAAAAGCTGTAGTACACATGCCAGGCCTGTATGTAGCACTGTAACGTTTTTACAAAAAAAAATGGAGAAGATGTGGGGCTAATGTAGCAACGAAACCTAACACTTTAGAAGCCGGATCACGGATTAAATAAAGAGTTTTTAATCTGACCTGTTGTCAGAATTCATCATCACGAATGAAAACTGTTCTCCACATGACACCCTTGTTTGGAAGATGACATCTGAAATGCGTTAATTCGTTATGATGGAAGTTACTTGTTAAAGGTGCTCTGGGTGAGTTTCTCAGCCTGAGCTGGAGGACACCAGCACTTTGTCCCAACACCAACAAAAAGAAAAAAAAAAACAAAAAACAATAATATGCTAAATTAGACTAATTTACACTGTTAAAACATGTTACAGAGGCAGGGCGATGACATCATCCTTTCAGGTTTCCACACTAAGACACTTCTGGTATTTTCAGATTTATGTGATTAGATAAATATTTCACTCATAAAAGAAAATAAACATTCATCAACAGAACTGATTGTTTTACACAAAATGAGTGTAACATGACGTTCAATGACATCACGTCCAACAATGTCATGATAATAATAATAAATTTTATTTATAATGCACCTTTCATTAATATAAATCTCAAAGTGCTCCAGGAAAAAAACACAAGGATAAATAAGAGAACAAAAACATAAATCTTAAGACAAAAACAGTCACCAGCATGTAATACATAATACAATAGAATAAAAATAGTAAATGGACTGCATTTATATTGCGTTTCATCTGCATCAGATGCTCAAAGAGCTTTACAATAATGCCTCACATTCACCCCGATGTGAGGGTGCTGCCATACAAGGTGCTCACTACACACCAGGAGCAACTACGGGATTAAGAACCTTACCCCAGGGCCCTTAGTGATTTTCTGGTCAGGTTGGGTTTTGAACCAAGGATCCTCTGGTCTCAAGTCCAATGCTTAATGACGTGCTCAGGACATCCTCAGGCCTCCTGTTTACACCTCATTGGTATTATAAACATATCTCCAGAGAGTTAAAAAAAGGTTTTGAATAAATATTTTTGCTACAGACTTAGTTTCATTTTATTGTTATTGTGTTAATAATACATTTTATTTGTACAGCACTTTCTCGAGGGCAAATTCAAAATGCTTTACAACATCAACTCAATTTATAAAGGGATTCAAAATACATGACAAGAACAAAAAGTTACCATTTAACCACAGTAATATAAGGATAACATGAAAATACCAGCATTAACATTTGAATATGCCAATACTATCACTCCTAAATTCAAATAATAATAATAATAATAATAATAATAAAATGTGACCATTTAGTAATAGGTAGCAAAAAAAAAAAAAAAATGAGTCCAGATTTACATTTTCTACTTGACAAAGTACTTTGGAGTGTCACGCTTGAAGTCAAAAACCTGACTGGAAACCTGGATACATCTACCCCGAGCTCACAAGAAGCCATCGCTCTGATGTCACTGAATATGGCAGCACTCATGGAGTCAATATAAATCATCCACTCACAGCCAAATAAAAGCATTTTCCAGCATGAAACTTAATCTAAAATGGACTGCATTTATATTGCGTTTTTCCATCTGCATCAGAAGCTCAAAGCGCTCTACAAATAATACCTCACATTCACCCCAATGTCAGGCTGCTGTCATACAAGGCGTTCACTACACACCGGGAACAACTAGGGATTTAAGGACCTTGCCCAAGGGCCCTTAGTGATTTTCAGGTCAGGCTGGGATTTGGCTTTACTATGCAAGTGGGAAATTCCAACCTCTCACTTGTGTTGTGTGGGCCGCTGAAGAGGAGGTACTGCTGGCCCACCACCAGAGGGCGCCCTGCCTGAAGTGCGGGCTTCAGGCACGAGAGGGCGCAGCCGCCTCACGGGAGCAGCCGGGAGTGACAGCTGTCTCTCATCACCACATAACAGCTGTCACTCATCACCACATCACCATAAAAGCCGGACAGCAACTCCACCTCCCTGCCAAGATATCTTCAAGCCAAGACGGTAAACTCTCAGCCGTTTGACTGTGCCGTACGCACGTGATCTCTTTTTCTGAGTGTTTGCAGGAGATCCTGTTGACTGCTTCCAGCTGTGTGCTGAGTTTTGTGGTCCGGGTAGGAGTGACGTTCTTCACTCTTCACGCCAAAACGGATAAGTAGCTCTCAGGCTCTGCACTACTGTGTTACTGTGTTGGAGGTGGAGGTGTTTTTTCCCACCTGGAGAAAAACTGCTGTTTTGCTGACTGTTTGCTGGGTGTGTGCTCACACCCACCCTTGATTGTTTCTGCTTCCTGCCAGCAGTACCAGATCCGACAGCCGGAGACGGTGATCACCTGGGGACTCGGGACTTGGCAGCTCCAGTATTCTCTGGGTTCGGTGGCGGTGGAAATCGTATGGGTGCCGGCTCCTCTCTAGACGGACGTCTTCTATCCTTGAGCCTGCCCACACGTCACCTTGTATATTTTGATTGTAACCCAAATTCAAATAGTGTTTGTCTGTATTCTCGTTGTGCACATTTCACAACAGTAAAGTGTTGTATTTTGGCTCATCTATTGTCCATTCATTTACGCCCCCTGTTGTGGGTCCATGTCATTACACTTTCCCAACAGGATATCTCGGCCAACGTCATGGATTCCGAGGGGCGTGAACCATCTGTTGAACAGCCAATGGAAGAGCAGGGTGCACAGGCCCCAGCAGGAGGCGTGTTAGGTGAGTTGCAGCGCATCTTAACCGCCTTCACTGCTCGGATGGACGTATTGACCGAGCAGAGCAATATACTCAATCGCAGGATGGAGGCTCTCGCCGCGGAGGTGGAAATGCGCGCACAGGGCGCGGCTGCAGCTCCTCCTCCTGCTGTCCTGGTGCCGAATATAGACATTCCACTGGTCGTTCAACGAACCCCCCCACCGTCCCCTGAAGCACACATAAGTCCCCCGGAACCGTATGGAGGTTGTGTAGAGACGTGCACAGACTTCTTAATGCAGTGTTCGCTCGTCTTTGCACAGCGTCCCGTGATGTACGCGTCAGACTCCAGTCGGGTGGCTTATGTAATTAATTTGCTTCGAGGTGAGGCACGTGCCTGGGCTACGGCGCTTTGGGAGCAGAATGCACGGCTCCTAACGGTGTATACTGAGTTTGTGAGGGAGTTCAGACTGGTGTTCGATCACCCACATAGAGGCGAGACCGCTTCAATGGTGCTGCTGTCTCTGAGACAGGGGCGTCGGAGTGCAGCTGAGTATGCAGTCGACTTCCGCATCGCGGCTGTGAGGTCCGGCTGGAATAACGTTGCACTCTGCGCCACTTTTGTAAACGGACTGTCTCTGGTCCTAAAGGAGCATCTGGTGGCTAAGAACGAGCCGCGGGATTTGGACGGGCTTATTGATCTAGTCATACGATTAGACAATCGGTTAGAACAATGCCATCGGGAGCGAGACAACGGACGTGGCCGGGCACGCGCCGTCCCTCTCCCTTCCGGGTCCGAAAAGGTTCCGCCCTCCCCACACTCCACAGCCTCAGCACTCCGTGTGGCAACAGCTCCCCCTGCTGACGTTGTTAGGGAGACAAGCAGGGCCAAAAGGAGATCAGATGACAGAATGAGGAGGCTGGCCCGCGGGGAGTGTTTTCTCTGCAGCTCAAAAGAGCATATACAGAAAACTGCCCCAAACGGCCAAAATGACAACACTCGCCTTTAGAGACTGGGCTAAGGGTGGGTCATAACATTCACGTGGGACATACACGCATATCTGCGCGTCTCCCAGTTACGATCCTGAGTGGGGATCTAACCCTTCAGGCCCCAGCACTGGTGGACACGGGGTCAGAAGGGAATCTGCTGGACAGCAGATGGGCAAGGGAAGTAGGGCTCCCTCTAGTGGTGCTCCCTTCACCATTGAAGGTGCGGGCCCTAGATGGCACCCTTCTCCCTTTAATCACACACAAGACACTGCCAGTAACTTTGGTAGTGTCTGGGAATCATCGGGAGGAGATTGAGTTTTATGTGACTCCTTCTACCTCCCGCGTGATTTTGGGCTTCCCATGGATGATTAAACACAATCCCCGGATTGATTGGCCGTCTGGGGTTGTGGCTCAGTGGAGCGAAACCTGCCACCGGGAGTGTTTAGGATCCTCGGATCCCTCCGGTTTGGCTGTTAATGAGGAGGTTAAAGTCCCCCCCAATCTGATGGCGGTGCCGATTGAGTACCACGATCTTGCTGACGTTTTCAGCAAAGATCTGGTGCTCACCCTTCCCCCGCACTGTCCGTACGATTGTGCCATTGATTTGATCCCGGGCATTGAGTACCCGTCCAGCAGGCTGTACAACCTCTCACGTCCTAAACGCGAATCAATGGAGACCTACATCTGGGACTCGTTAGCTGCCGGGCTGATCCGGAACTCCACCTCCCCAATGGGTGCTGGTTTCTTTTTTGTGGGCAAGAAAGATGGTGGACTCCGTCCATGCATTGATTACAGGGGGCTGAACGAGATTACGGTTCGCAATCGATACCCGTTGCCCCTGTTGGATTCAGTGTTCACGCCCCTGCATGGAGCCCAAATTTTCAACAAATTAGATCTTAGGAATGCGTGTCACCTGGTTCGGATCCGGAAAGGAGACAATCAATCAATCAATTTTATTTATATAGCGCCAAATCACAACAAACAGTTGCCCCAAGGCGCTTTATATTGTAAGGCAAGGCCATACAATAATTACGTATCCATCAGAGTAAATGTAAATGTTATTAAGAAATGATCAGACAGAAGGGAGTTTTCAGGGAATACTGTTAAGTCTTCAATTTCCATACCATAAGTCAGAACAAGATCTAAGATATGATTAAAACCACTTTAATCATATCTTGATCTTTTTGCTAAAGCTTATAGTTAGGGCTGGATCAGGTGACCCTGAACCATCCCTTAGTTATGCTGCTATAGACTTAGACTGCTGGGGGGTTCCCATGATGCACTGAGTGTTTCTTTCTCTTTTTGCTCTGTATGCACCACTCTGCATTTAATCATTAGTGATTGATCTCTGCTCCCTTCCACAGCATGTCTTTTTCCTGGTTCTCTCCCTCAGCCCCAAGCAGTTCCAGCAGAAGACTGCCCCTCCCTGAGCCTGGTTCTGCTGGAGGTTTCTTCCTGTTAAAAGGGAGTTTTTCCTTCCCACTGTCGCCAAGTGCTTGCTCACAGGGGGTCGTTTTGACCGTTGGGGTTTTTACGTAATTATTGTATGGCCTTGCCTTACAATATAAAGCGCCTTGGGGCAACTGTTTGTTGTGATTTGGCGCTATATAAATAAAATTGATTGATTGATTGACCTCACCCCTCTGTGCTCCCGGACCTCCTGGACGTCCGTCGGATGGGCCAGGGGTTCCAGTACTTGGTGGACTGGGAGGGGTATGGACCCGAAGAATGCTCCTGGGTGAAGAGGAGCTTCATCCTGGACCCGGCCCTCCTGGCTGACTTCTACGCCCGTCATCCCGACAAGCCTGGTCGGGCGCCAGGAGGCGCCCATTGAGGGGGGGGTCCTGTTGTGTGGGCCGCTGAAGAGGAGGTACTGATGGCCCACCACCAGAGGGCGCCCTGCCTGAAGTGCGGGCTTCAGGCACGAGAGGGCGCAGCCGCCTCGCGGGAGCAGCCAGGAGTGACAGCTGTCTCTCATCACCACCTGACAGCTGTCACTCATCACCACATCATCATAAAAGCCGGACAGCAACTCCACCTCCCTGCCGAGATATCTTCAAGCCAAGAAGGTAAACTCTCAGCCGTTTGACTGTGCCGTACGCACGTGATCTCTTTTTCTGAGTGTTTGCAGGAGATCCTGTTGACTGCTTTCAGCTGTGTGCTGAGTTTTGTGGTCCATGTAGGAGTGATGTTCTTCACCCTTCACGCCAAAACGGATAAGTAGCTCTCAGGCTCTGCACTACTGTGTTACTGTGTTGGAGATGGAGGTGTTTTTTCCCACCTGGAGAAAAACTGCTGTTTTGCTGACTGTTTGCTGGGTGTGTGCTCACACCCACCCTTGATTGTTTCTGCTTCCTGCCAGCAGTACCAGATCCGACAGCCGTAGACGGTGATCACCTGGGGACTCGGGACTTGGCGGCTCCAGTATTCTCCAGGTTCGGTGGCGGTGGAAATCGTGTGGGTGCCGGCTCCTCTCTGGACGGACGTCTTCTATCCTCGAGCCTGCCCACACGTCACCTTGTATATTTTGATTGTAACCCAAATTCTGTGTTTGTCTGTATTCTCGTTGTGCACATTTCACAACAGTAAAGTGTTGTATTTTGGCTCATCTATTGTCTGTTCATTTACGCCCCCTGTTGTGGGTCCGTGTCATTACACTTTCCCAACAACTTGACCTGGAAGTCACGTAAGGCTCAACAAGATCCTTGGTAAGAAGATATGTGACCATTTAGTATTTTGTATGTCAAACTAAAAGCTGAAATTCTCTCTTGGATGTCGTAATGTCATTGAATTTCACTGGAACACATCTCGAGTATTGTGTGATTAAAACATTACAGTCTGACTGATGTTAGGTTGTGTTTGTGAAATTCTCCACTTCCTAGTTCATGATCAGAAACCAGGTAATCCCATTTCAACAGAGGATTAGTCTGTAATTAATCTCAAATGATGTTAGCAAATGTGCTACATATTGAGCTTGCATATGGTTCTTGCATCAGTTTCTGTCTTAGTTTGTTGGCTAACATTCATTTTGTTGCATTAGTTTTAAGATGTAATGCTGTAACCAGTAAATCTATGCCGTCACATTTGTGTAAGATCCTGTAACGTAGCTCTGCTTTGTCAGTTGATGTGATTCATTAATGGGATTTCCTGTTCCTTTACCACCAACTTCACATCAAATGCATGGGTAGTGCTATCCAACGGAGGCTCAAAGGACGATGAGTATTTACAACAATGGTGAAAAGGAAAACAGCACTTTGTACCTGTACAGAGACCCTGACAGCAATGTTAGCACAGTTAGTCCTATATAGGCCCTTAGGCCTACTGGGACGGTGCTTAATCTCAGATTCTGTAGTGTGACTTGGATGACAGTCCATGACTTCCCAGCCAAGGCTGGTTAAGCATTACCAGCTGGGTGAACAAGGACAGCGTGACATATGTAGAACTCCCATACTGTTGCTTTAATAATTGGGATGAATCAACTCTAAAAAAATTTGTTCTCCAAATTTACACAATAAAATGACTAAGATGCAACAGATTCAAATTATTGAGACCTGTGAGAGGCCTGTCTAGAGGGGTTTTTTAAAGCTTCCACAGTCTGTGGAATCATGAGATGGTCAGGGAGGGAGTTCCAAATAGGGGAGCAGCTGAACAGAAGACCCTGTCTCCCATGATGTGAAGTTTGGTGAAAGGGGGCAGAGAAGATTAGTGTTGTATGAACGGAGGGAACGGGAGGGTGTGTGAGGAGTGAGGAGGTGTTTGAGGTGAGTGGGGGGCATTGCCATGGATGCATGGCAAGGGTTGCAGGGGGGCTGGAGCCTATCCTGGCAGTCATAGAGCATGAGGCGGGGTTCACCCTGGACAGGATGCCAGTGATTCAATCAATCAATCAATTTTTTTATATAGCGCCAAATCACAACAAACAGTTGCCCCAAGGTGCTTTATATTGTAAGGCAAGGCCATACAATAATTATGTAAAACCCCAACGGTCAAAACGACCCCCTGTGAGCAAGCACTTGGCTACAGTGGGAAGGAAAAACTCCCTTTTAACAGGAAGAAACCTCCAGCAGAACCAGGCTCAGGGAGGGGTAGTGATGAGAGCAATCTTAAAATGGATTCAGTAGTGATTGTGATTCTGTACTGTATTGGAGCCAATGAGGAGGTTTTTTCCAGAGATCCCAAAGAGCAGGGAGTTACACTAGTCAAGCCTAGAGGAGGCAAAGGCATGGACGGGTTTTTCAGCATTAATGATGATGTGTACTGCAGTGAGTGTAGTTTCAAGTTGCTGAAATGGTTCATATTTTGTTACCCAAATATCCATGAGTGGAACTGGAAGGAAGTGAAGTCTGTGTGGCCTAAAGAACTACCTACGGAACAGCAGTGGGCACAGACAAACCAGTGGCCCGGTGTCACTCCTGGCAATTAACCCTCAGAGAACAAGGCCCCTGGACAGCAACCAAATCATTTTGGTTGCTTTTGCTCTTAACCACAACAACAGGTGCATTGTGCTGTTATGAAGACATCAGTGGTAGGTGAAAGATTTTGTTTTTGCCTGCTGCTGGCATTTTTTTCTCCTGAGGCTGTAGTCTACACGTGGAGGTCTGTGAATATGTGTACTGAACAGTAGCCTAGGTTTGTGTGTGTGATTTTGGTCATTCTGTATGTCATTAGTGACTGTCGCAGATCAGAAGGTGCCTGTGTGTACGCACGCCTGCAGATGTGGCAGAGGTGTAGCACAGAGCCGTTGTGACACATGAACCCATAGCACCTTCATAACAATGCCAAGCTGCCCCACAGCACCTGCAGAAAAACATCTCTGGAGCCGCCACTGATCCATAGGATAGGTGCTAAGTTCATATTGAATTTCTGAGCTTAGAAAATCAGTGTGGCCCAGAAGGGATCATTCTCAGTGAGGTCTATCATGACCTGATTGTACTGCAATGTGTAAGGCACAGTCAGGAGCCGAGAACCACACCTGTGTAAAAGGCAAACTGTTTTTGTTTGCACCCAACACAGTGAGGCAGTTCAGGGTACAAGGGAGCAAAAGTCTGTTCAAAATAATTGTCAGGGTAACACTTTTTCTTTTAGATTTTTTTCAAATTAATTAAAAATAAAAAAAGAAATTAACAAATCACATGTACATAAGTGTTCACAGCCTTTGCTATGAAGCTCAAAATTGAGCTTGGGTGCATCCTGTTTCCACTGACCATCCTTGAGATGTTTCTACAGCTTAATTGGAGTCCACCTGAGGTAAAGTCAATTGATTGGGCTTGATTTGGAAAGACACACACCTGTCTACATATAAGGTCCCATATAAGGACAGCTGCATCTGAGAGCATAAACCAAGTCAAATGAACTCTCTGTAGACCTCCGAGACAAGATTGTCTCCAGGCACAAATCTGGGGAAGGGTACAGAAACAAAACTGGATATAATATAGATCTAATTGTATAATTAGTTTTACATATACTTATTTTTTTCCTATTTTAATTATTTTAGGAGTTTAGCTGTCGGAGGACCAAGGCTGCGATGGTGGTGAAGGGATGCCTGGCTCCTGCATATACACAGAGCCAGGGTATTTTTTGCAAGTAAAACAAATTAAGCACTGGGGTGGCCATGATGAGCCATGATGTGAGCTGCTTCCAGAATACACCATCCACTGACATTTTTCAATCTGGAAAAGCAGCAACTGCCGCCTACAATGAGCAGCACTAAATTAAATTGTAATATTATGAAAATAGTTTTTAAATGATTGTATGTGTATGATTTTTGTAAGGGAAATTGCAGGTTTTTTGTAAGGGGAGGACTGTGTAGGGATTGACAGGTATGTGCATTGGTGTGTTAAATGCTGTTATCACATGTTAATGTGTTAACAGCACATAACATAGCACATTTTTGTATCAGACTGTCAGCTGTGTCCTGTCAGAAGAAGCTTTGAATGTCTACTCTTGGTTTTAGACTGAGGTCCTGATGGCGAAGTCTGTCAAGTCAACTTTATTTGTCAATTGTGCAATGCATATAGACATATTGAGAACTGAAATTTCGTTACTCAAAGTCTCCAGGACAACACTGAGTTAAAAAAAAAAATGTCTGCAGATGTTGTTTAAAATGAAAAGCCATCATGAGCACCAGAGAGCTGTCCAAAAGACAAAATCAAGACATTCTGAAGCTGAGACAAAAGGAGATATAAATCAGAGGCACTACACCAAGCATCACCAATAAAACTATTTGGAATTTCCTGCAAAAGTAAGGCCCTACTGGTATGCTGAACATATTCAATTCAATTCAATTCAGTTTTTTTTATATAGCGCCAAATCACAACAAACAGTTGCCCCAAGGCGCTTTATATTGTAAGGCAAGGCCATACAATAATTATATAAAACCCCAACGGTCAAAACGACCCCCTGTGAGCAAGCACTTGGCTACAGTGGGAAGGAAAAACTCCCTTTTAACAGGAAGAAACCTCCAGCAGAACCAGGCTCAGGGAGGGGCAGTCTTCTGCTGGGACTGGTTGGGGCTGAGGGAGAGAACCAGGAAAAAGACATGCTGTGGAGGGGAGCAGAGATCGATCACTAATGATTAAATGCAGAGTGGTGCATACAGAGCAAAAAGAGAAAGAAACAGTGCATCATGGGAACCCCCCAGCAGTCTACGTCTATAGCAGCATAACTAAGGGATGGTTCAGGGTCACCTGATCCAGCCCTAACTATAAGCTTTAGCAAAAAGGAAAGTTTTAAGCCTAATCTTAAAAGTAGAGAGGGTGTCTGTCTCCCTGATCTGAATTGGGAGCTGGTTCCACAGGAGAGGAGCCTGAAAGCTGAAGGCTCTGCCTCCCATTCTACTCTTACAAACCCTAGGAACTACAAGTAAGCCTGCAGTCTGAGAGCGAAGCGCTCTATTGGGGTGATATGGTACTACGAGGTCCCTAAGATAAGATGGGACCTGATTATTCAAAACCTTATAAGTAAGAAGAAGAATTTTAAATTCTATTCTAGAATTAACAGGAAGCCAATGAAGAGAGGCCAATATGGGTGAGATATGCTCTCTCCTTCTAGTCCCCGTCAGTACTCTAGCTGCAGCATTTTGAATTAACTGAAGGCTTTTTAGGGAACTTTTAGGACAACCTGATAATAATGAATTACAATAGTCCAGCCTAGAGGAAATAAATGCATGAATTAGTTTTTCAGCATCACTCTGAGACAAGACCTTTCTGATTTTAGAGATATTGCGTAAATGCAAAAAAGCAGTCCTACATATTTGTTTAATATGCGCTTTGAATGACATATCCTGATCAAAAATGACTCCAAGATTTCTCACAGTATTACTAGAGGTCAGGGTAATGCCATCCAGAGTAAGGATCTGGTTAGACACCATGTTTCTAAGATTTGTGGGGCCAAGTACAATAACTTCAGTTTTATCTGAGTTTAAAAGCAGGAAATTAGAGGTCATCCATGTCTTTATGTCTGTAAGACAATCCTGCAGTTTAGCTAATTGGTGTGTGTCCTCTGGCTTCATGGATAGATAAAGCTGGGTATCATCTGCGTAACAATGAAAATTTAAGCAATACCGTCTAATAATACTGCCTAAGGGAAGCATGTATAAAGTGAATAAAATTGGTCCTAGCACAGAACCTTGTGGAACTCCATAATTAACTTTAGTCTGTGAAGAAGATTCCCCATTTACATGAACAAATTGTAATCTATTAGACAAATATGATTCAAACCACCGCAGCGCAGTGCCTTTAATACCTATGGCATGCTCTAATCTCTGTAATAAAATTTTATGGTCAACAGTATCAAAAGCAGCACTGAGGTCTAACAGAACAAGCACAGAGATGAGTCCACTGTCCGAGGCCATAAGAAGATCATTTGTAACCTTCACTAATGCTGTTTCTGTACTATGATGAATTCTAAAACCTGACTGAAACTCTTCAAATAGACCATTCCTCTGCAGGTGATCAGTTAGCTGTTTTACAACTACCCTTTCAAGAATGTTTGAGAGAAAAGGAAGGTTGGAGATTGGCCTATAATTAGCTAAGATAGCTGGGTCAAGTGATGACTTTTTAAGTAATGGTTTAATTACTGCCACCTTAAAAGCCTGTGGTACATAGCCAACTAACAAAGATAGATTGATCATATTTAAGATCGAAGCATTAAATAATGGTAGGGCTTCCTTGAGCAGCCTGGTAGGAATTGGGTCTAATAAACATGTTGATGGTTTGGATGAAGTAACTAATGAAAATAACTCAGATAAAACAATCTGAGAGAAAGAGTCTAACCAAATACCGGCATCACTGAAAGCAGCCAAAGATAACGATACGTCTTTGGGATGGTTATGAGTAATTTTTTCTCTAATAGTTAAAATTTTGTTAGCAAAGAAAGTCATGAAGTCATTACTAGTTAAAGTTAATGGAATACTCAGCTCAATAGAGCTCTGACTCTTTGTCAGCCTGGCTACAGTGCTGAAAAGAAACCTGGGGTTGTTCTTATTTTCTTCAATTAGTGATGAGTAGAAAGATGTCCTAGCTTTACGGAGGGCTTTTTTATAGAGCAACAGACTCTTTTTCCAGGCTAAGTGAAGATCTTCTAAATTAGTGAGATGCCATTTCCTCTCCAACTTACGGGTTATCAATCAATCAATCAAATTTTTTATATAGCGCCAAATCACAACAAACAGTTGCCCCAAGGCGCTTTATATTGTAAGGCAAGGCCACACAATAATTATGTAAAACCCCAACGGTCAAAACGACCCCCTGTGAGCAAGCACTTGGCTACAGTGGGAAGGAAAAACTCCCTTTTAACAGGAAGAAACCTCCAGCAGAACCAGGCTCAGGGAGGGGCAGTCTTCTGCTGGGACTGGTTGGGGCTGAGGGAGAGAACCAGGAAAAAGACATGCTGTGGAGGGGAGCAGAGATCGATCACTAATGATTAAATGCAGAGTGGTGCATACAGAGCAAAAAGAGAAAGAAACAGTGCATCATGGGAACCCCCCAGCAGTCTACGTCTATAGCAGCATAACTAAGGGATGGTTTAGGGTCACCTGATCCAGCCCTAACTATAAGCTTTAGCAAAAAGGAAAGTTTTAAGCCTAATCTTAAAAGTAGAGAGGGTGTCTGTCTCCCTGATCTGAATTGGGAGCTGGTTCCACAGAAGAGGAGCCTGAAAGCTGAAGGCTCTGCCTCCCATTCTACTCTTACAAACCCTAGGAACTACAAGTAAGCCTGCAGTCTGAGAGCGAAGCGCTCTATTGGGGTGATATGGTACTACGAGGTCCCTAAGATAAGATGGGACCTGATTATTCAAAACCTTATAAGTAAGAAGAAGAATTTTAAATTCTATTCTAGAATTAACAGGAAGCCAATGAAGAGAGGCCACTATGGGTCAGATATGCTCTCTCCTTCTAGTCCCCGTCAGTACTCTAGCTGCAGCATTTTGAATTAACTGAAGACTTTTTAGGGAACTTTTAGGACAACCTGATAATAATGAATTACAATAGTCCAGCCTAGAGGAAATAAATGCATGAATGTTATCTGCTTTAAGCTACGAGTTCGTGAGTTATACCACGGAGTCAGGCACTTCTGATTTGAAACTCTCTTTTTCAGAGGAGCTACAGCATCCAAAGTTGTCTTCAATGAGGATGTAAAACTATTGACGAGATACTCTATCTCACTTACAGAGTTTAGGTAGCTACTCTGCACTGTGTTGGTATATGGCATTAGAGAACATAAAGAAGGAATCATATCCTTAAACCTAGTTACAGCGCTTTCTGAAAGACTTCTAGTGTAATGAAACTTATTCCCCACTGCTGGGTAGTCCATCAGAGTAAATGTAAATGTTATTAAGAAATGATCAGACAGAAGGGAGTTTTCAGGGAATACTGTTAAGTCTTCTATTTCCATACCATAAGTCAGAACAAGATCTAAGATATGATTAAAGTGGTGGGTGGACTCATTTACATTTTGAGCAAAGCCAATAGAGTCTAATAATAGATTAAATGCAATGTTGAGGCTGTCATTCTCAGCATCTGTGTGGATGTTAAAATCGCCCACTATAATTATCTTATCTGAGCTAAGCACTAAGTCAGACAAAAGGTCTGAAAATTCACAGAGAAATTCACAGTAACAACCACGTGGACAATAGATAATAACAAATAAAACTGGTTTTTGGGACTTCCAATTTGGATGGACAAGACTAAGAGTCAAGCTTTCAAATGAATTAAAGCTCTGTCTGGGTTTTTGATTAATTAATAAGCTGGAATGGAAGATTGCTGCTAATTCTCCGCCTCGGCCCGTGCTACGAGCATTCTGACAGTTAGTGTGACTCGGGGGTGTTGACTCATTTAAACTAACATATTCATCCTGCTGTAACCAGGTTTCTGTAAGGCAGAATAAATCAATATCTTGATCAATTATTATATCATTTACCAACAGGGACTTAGAAGAGAGAGACCTAATGTTTATAGGTCATATCAAATCAAACCCTCACCCAAATTGTAACCCTAACACCAAAGCCCCTGTCACACTTAGCACGAATGAAGTTGAATCAGCCCGAATGGGGAAAAAAGCCAAATGAGGCGCATTCACAGACATTTGGACAGCCATGTATGAATGCCATATAACTACTAAGAAGGTGGGCGAATCCTGCCTCGACCGATTCATGCACATGCCATGTGTATGCTTACAAATGCAGGTCAAATGTAGTGGGAACACAGTATGAAATGGTAAAAATGGTAAATGGACTGTATTTATATAGCGCTTTTCCATCTACATCAGATGCTCAAAGCGGTTTACAATAATGCCTCACATTCATCACGTTGTCAGGGTGCTGCCATACAATGCACTCACTACACACCAGGAGCAACTACAAGATTAAGGACCTTGCCCAAGGGCCCATATTTATTTTCCAGTCAGGCTCGGATTTGAACCAAGGATCCTCTGGTCTCAAGCCCAATGCTTAACCACTAGACCATCACCTCCCCCATAAACACCAAGAATGCTGTCAGAATGCAGTAAGCATATCAAGAATGCACTCGACTGCCATGCAAGTGCAGCTCGATTGCCACCCAAAGTTTGGGTGGAAGGCCTTCAAGGGGAGAGTACGACAGAGCAAGCTCTGTGGTGTGCTATCCTTTGAAGACCTGCCGTGTCTTTCTGCTGGATGTTGAATGATATCCAACCTATGAACTGTGAACATATAAACCAGGGTCTTCTGAGGATCATATAACTGTAGTGCATATAACCGCATGTGTTCAGAGTATTACGGCCATCAGAACACTCACATGCACACCCATAACCATTATTACCACTGCGGCCACCGATAATAGTCACCAGTCCACGGTGTATCACAGTAAACACATAATCAGGGGACCCTGGATGAGATAACCGCACAAATATTGCAAAACATACATAAACCAGAGGGGAGGTGAGGCAGGTCCTGACAATAGAGCATTACACCTTAGCTGCACCCCCCAGTTGCACACGCTCTCTCTCTTACTCTCTCCAGGAAATTAGCTTCTGGAAATCAGCATCATGCGTGAGTAGCACAGCAGTCAAATGATACAGCATCACGCATGAGGAGCAGGGCATCAGATGATATGAGCTCATGCACGCGCAATGGGGCGATCACATGATACAGCCTCACGCCCTTCCTCCCTCCAGGATATTAGGTCCATGAGATGACCACACTGTGGTTCACGTGCGTGTCCTGTCAATCAGTTAATCCTTCATATGACATACTGTCTGGACGTTGTGATCGAGTGTTACGTGCCCTGATACACAGTGGGGTGTCCAGCTGGACAGTGCACGTATAATTTGTGTGGCATTTTATTCATGTAAATAGCAACAAAAAATGCCTGAAACATTTCCTGCATTTTAATGTGAATTGTTGTATATAAGTTTGTTTGTGCTACATTTTTACATATGTTTTTGAAATTTACAATTTATATTTGCATTCTAAGTAATAAAAATGGTTTGTTAAACATATTTCTGGTTTTCACGGTAAAAAACAAACTTTTTTCTCATTCAAATTTTAGTTTTTGGGGTGAATTTAGGTTCATTGGGTTAATATAGCGTGTCAGAATGAAATAAGCTGAGGTTTTCCTGAAAAAAATGATACCAAACAAGGCCAGGTAATCAGTTTTTTTAAGGTAAATTCTGAAGGTAAAACCAACAGTAGTCAAAAACGCCCAATTTACCCAAGACTACCCAAGACAGATTCTTCAGATTCATGGATTCTGTCACACCGATGCCTTGCTTCAGGATAATCCAAAGATAAAATATGTTCCCAGAGATTCCATTTATCAACACAACCCTGTTAACTCTCGCATGTGTAAGTCACGATTTAGCTTTACTCACAGTCAAGTTGTGGACCCTGAAAAATTAGACAACCTATAAATGTTCGTTTTGATTTAACCATTTTTGGGAGGGATCATCAGTGTGGAGGATTCATGACAATGATTTCTTCTTCCTCCTCTGTCTGCTGCAGGTCAGCGATGAGGGCGGACGATTCAATGTGAAAGATTCCTGATGATTTGAAGGTTTTGGATGTGACTCTTTCAGACCATTACTGCCAGTTCAGATTGGGCAAGAATTTATACAGGCGCCTGCCAGACACGCCTGCAACACTGTTGGTACTGTGGCCAACAGCAGTACTGCAACCCTTCCAAAAAAGTAATCTAACCGAATGGCCTCCTCTAAAAATTTGTCCGGCCTGCCTTCACTGTGCCTTCACTGCGCATGTGTCTGAGTCTGACTCTGAGAGTGACTCTCTGCACTCAAAGCAATCAAAGGGAATAATGTGATTATTAACCATCAGATGACAAAGTAAAACTTCTTAAATCATTCTAAACGTTGTGTGTTGGGGGTGTGTGGCTGGACATTTTGATGTTCTTTTCTTTTCTTTGCTCTCCAGGTGGTATGCAAACTGATTTATTGTCTGTGGAGAAGATGGTGGCAGAAGAGTCCTTCACCCTCATCAACATGATGTGCAGCACCTGTGGATGGTGCTCACGTGCAACCTTAAAGACTTTCAGCTGAAGCAGATAATGAGATGGCATTCTGCATTTAAGTCATGTATGATTCAAGCAGAATTGCCGGGAACTCGACCTTGTGATGTTCGTTTGTGAGACGCTGAGGACCGCGCCTGGGTTTGACACATCGTGCCTGTGAAGCAGGAAGGGTGAGGGACACATGCTGTCAGCACACATCAGAGGTGATTGATTATCTGAATAATTGTTAACAGTAACTTGGTATTTTGTTATGCAGTATATTTGAACTTTGATGAGAGTTGTGCAGCTCGCTTCTCACTGCCGTGGCATGCGGACTGATGATCCTCCACCTGTTGTGAGAAGCTGCTCATTTACATAAAGCTTGAATTCGGACCTGAATGTGTTGCTGATAGTGTGTGCCTTTTGAAGGATATTAGTTGTAGCTGCTGACTTACCTCACCTTTTCTATCCTTCGCAGAGTCGGTTTGTCGTGTCCACCTGGGGGGTGTTTGGCGGTGAACATGGGTCCAGAAGCGCCGGGCTTCGATCCTTTTGGGCGCTGGAGAGCGTGCCGTCCTTCACTCCACCAGACTGACGCAGTTTTTGTTTGTACACTTTGTTATGCACCAAAGGGGGAAAATAAATTGTTTTGTTATTGGAACCGCTTTCTGGTTGTTTTAGCGCTGGGTTCCGTCAGACGCAGGTCCGCTCCTCAACCCGCGTCGACACATAACACTAAAGTCAGTTTTAAGCAGAAACGAGGCCGTTTCATGCAGAAACAAGGTGATAAATTGGTTAGTCTGACGTGCTGCTGTGGTGCTCTGATTGCTTTCCCTGTCTTTTATTATGAAATAATGCTGAATTTATGTGGAAATGATTGTTGTACAAAAGCTTCAGATATCTGTCGCTGAGATAGATGATGACTGGAGCGCAGTTTGAAGCAGAAACCAGGTGGTAGTTGCTGAATTGCTGCTGATGGTCAGAAATGATGCATGCGCAATGAAGGCATGGTGGACCGATTTTTAGGGGAGACCATTCGGTCCGCGACACCAGTCTGAGTCTGTGTGCTGGTCCAAACCGACCACTCAGCCTGTTCACACATGCAGCTCTTCACCTGAACAGCTGGTTGGCAGGATCAGCTCACCAGTCACTGTAAAGCCACATGAGGCTGGAGCCTGGTGTGGTGCCACAAACTGAAATGCTGCTGGACCAGTGAAGCAACATGTCATTACCCCCTTTTAAACTTTTATGTCTCACAAGTCTCCTCTGTAGCTCCACCCTCAAGGGATTTTTACCACAGTGTTCAATGAGTTCTGAGAACATAAAAAGTACAAATACAGACGATGCTGCAGACTGAAGTAATTTTGGAACCAGGCTCGGCAGGTGAGGGTGGCTCCTTTGAATTCGAGGCTCACTTCCTGTTTGTTTGTGGCAGTGATCCAAGTCGTACAATACCTCGTCACCAATTCTTGTCTGACGGGACTGCTGACTAACTCTGATCACAGAAAAAGCCATCCAACCCTACTTCATGGTTTTTCTACATAACACTAACGTCAACATTTCATGAAACATTAATTTAGTGTAATCTGCACCATTTTCATTTTATGTGATAAAAACAACAACAGTGAGCTGGTTCTGCTTTATGAAGCAGGACTCATCACAACAGGCTGAGCACATTTAATGACAGTATCGTGGATCTGCAGAGGGCATGACGGTGGTTAGGCTGTGGTTGAGAGCTCAACCTGCCAGGTTCTGTGTGTCGATCAGCTGCTGATCTGTGAAGCTACTGAAAGCTTTTCTTTCACAATGTAATACATGAACCACCTGATCAATCATTATGAAATGGAGAGCATTCTCCATTCAGCCATGGAGCCGTGACTGACAAAACACATACTAACCAGACTGGAACACATACAAACAAAAGCCTGAACAGGAGCAGGTGTGACTGTGAGGATGAAGCTCTGTGACAGAGGTGTTACTATGAGGGCGGACCTCTGTGACAGAGGTGTTACTGTAAGAGTGGACCTATGTGACAAAGGTGTTACTGTGAGGATGAAACTCTGTGATAGAGGTGTTACTGTGAGGGTGAAGCTCTGTGACACAGGTGTGACTGTGAGGATGAAACTCTGTGATAGAGGTGCTACTGTAAGGGTGAAGCTCTGTGACAGAGTTGTGACTGTGAGGGTGAAGCTCTGTGACACAGGTGTGACTGTGAGGATGAATCTCTGTGACAGAGGTGTGAATATGAGGATGAAGCTCTGTGACAGAGGTGTGACTGTGAGGGCGGAGCTATGTGACAAAGGTGTTACTGTGAGGATGAAGCTCTGACAGAGGTGTTACTGTAAGGATAAAAGCTCTGTGACAGAGGTGTTACTGTGAGCATGAAGCTCTGTGACAGAGGTGTTACTGTAAGGATGAAGCTCTGTGACAGAGATGTCACTGTAAGGGTGGACCTATGTGACAAAGGTGTTACTGTGAGGATGAAGCTCTGACAGAGGTGTTACTGTGAGGATGAAGCTCTGTGACAGAGATGTTACTGTAAGGGTGGAGATCTGTGACAGAGTTGTGAATGTGACGGTGAAGCTCTGTGACAGAGTTGTGACTGTGAGGGTGAAGCTCTGTGACACAGGTGTGACTGTGAGGATGAAGCTCTGTGACAGAGGTGTGACTGTGAGGATGAAGCTCTGTGACAGAGGTGTTACTGTGAGGGTGAAGCTGTGTGACAGAGGTGTTACTGTGAGGGTGGAGCTCTGCGGGAGAGGTGTTACTGTTAGGGTGGAGCTCTGTGACAGAGGTGTGACTGTGAGGATGACCCTCTGTGACAGAGGTGTTACTGTGAGGGCGGAGCTATGCGACAAAGGTGTTACTGTAAGGGTGAAGCTCTGTGACAGAGATGTCACTGTAAGGGTGGACCTATGTGACAAAGGTGTTACTGTGAGGATGAAGCTCTGACAGAGGTGTTACTGTAAGGATAAAAGCTCTGTGACAGAGGAGTTACTGTGAGGATGAAGCTCTGTGACAGAGGTGTTACTGTGAGGATGAATCTCTGTGACAGAGATGTTACTGTAAGGGTGGAGCTCTGTGACAGAGTTGTGACTGTGACGGTGAAGCTCTGTGACAGAGGTGTGACTGTGAGGATGAAGCTCTGTGACAGAGGTGTGACTGTGAGGATGAAGCTCTGTGACAGAGGTGTGACTTTGAGGATGAAGCTCTGTGACAGAGGTATTTCTGTGAGGGTGGAGCTATGTGACAAAGGTGTTACTGTAAGGGTGAAGCTCTGTGACAGAGGTGTTACTGTAAGAGTGGACCTATGTGACAAAGGTGTTACTTTAAGGATGAAGCTCTGTGAGAGAGGTGTTACTGTGAGGGTAGAGCTCTGTGACAGAGGTGTTACTGTAAGGGTGGAGCTCTGTGACAGAGGTGGGTGGAGCCCTGTGACAAAGGTGTTACTGTGAGGATGGAGCTCTGTGACAGAGGTGTTACTGTAAGGATGAAGCTATGTGACAGAGAGGTTACTGTGAGGGTGGACCTATGTGAAAGAGGAGTTGCTGAGAGGGTGGGGCTCTGTGACAGAGATGTCACTCTAAGGGAGGAGCTCTGTGACAGAAGTGTTACTGTGAGGGTGAAGCTGTGTGAGAGGTGTGACTTTGAGGATGAAGCTCTGTGACAGAGGTGTTACTGTAAGGATGAAGCTCTGTGACAGAGGTGTTACTGTGAGGGTGGACTTATGTGACAAAGGTGTTACTGTGAGGATGAAACTCTGTGATAGAGGTGTTACTGTGAGGGTGAAGCTCTGTGACACAGGTGTGACTGTGAGGATGAAACTCTGTGATAGAGGTGCTACTGTAAGGGTGAAGCTCTGTGACAGAGTTGTGACTGTGAGGGTGAAGCTCTGTGACACAGGTGTGACTGTGAGGATGAATCTCTGTGACAGAGGTGTGAATATGAGGATGAAGCTCTGTGACAGAGGTGTGAATATGAGGATGAAGCTCTGTGACAGAGGTGTGACTGTGAGGATGAGGCTCTGTGACAGATGTGTTACTGTGAGGGCGGAGCTATGTGACAAAGGTGTTACTGTGAGGATGAAGCTCTGACAGAGGTGTTACTGTAAGGATAAAAGCTCTGTGACAGAGGTGTTACTGTGAGGATGAAGCTCTGTGACAGAGGTGTTACTGTAAGGATGAAGCTCTGTGACAGAGATGTCACTGTAAGGGTGGACCTATGTGACAAAGGTGTTACTGTGAGGATGAAGCTCTGACAGAGGTGTTACTGTGAGGATGAAGCTCTATGACAGAGATGTTACTGTAAGGGTGGAGATCTGTGACAGAGTTGTGAATGTGACGGTGAAGCTCTGTGACACAGGTGTGACTGTGAGGATGAAGCTCTGTGACAGAGGTGTGACTGTGAGGATGAAGCTCTGTGACAGAGGTGTTACTGTGAGGGTGAAGCTGTGTGACAGAGGTGTTACTGTGAGGGTGGAGCTCTGTGGGAGAGGTGTTACTGTTAGGGTGGAGCTCTGTGACAGAGGTGTGACTGTGAGGATGACCCTCTGTGACAGAGGTGTTACTGTGAGGGCGGAGCTATGTGACAAAGGTGTTACTGTAAGGGTGAAGCTCTGTGACAGAGATGTCACTGTAAGGGTGGACCTATGTGACAAAGGTGTTACTGTGAGGATGAAGCTCTGACAGAGGTGTTACTGTAAGGATAAAAGCTCTGTGACAGAGGAGTTACTGTGAGGATGAAGCTCTGTGACAGAGGTGTTACTGTGAGGATGAATCTCTGTGACAGAGATGTTACTGTAAGGGTGGAGCTCTGTGACAGAGTTGTGACTGTGACGGTGAAGCTATGTGACAGAGTTGTGATTGTGAGGGTGAAGCTCTGTGACACAGGTGTGACTGTGAGGATGAAGCTCTGTGACAGAGGTGTGACTGTGAGGATGAAGCTCTGTGACAGAGGTGTGACATTGAGGATGAAGCTCTGTGACAGAGGTATTTCTGTGAGGGTGGAGCTATGTGACAAAGGTGTTACTGTAAGGGTGAAGCTCTGTGACAGAGGTGTTACTGTAAGAGTGGACCTATGTGACAAAGGTGTTACTTTAAGGATGAAGCTCTGTGAGAGAGGTGTTACTGTGAGGGTAGACCTATGTGACAAAGGTGTTACTGTGAGGATGAAGCTCTGTGACAGAGGTGTTACTGTAAGGGTGAAGCTCTGTGACAGAGATGTTACTGTAAGGGTGGAGCTCTGTGACAGAGTTGTGACTGTGACGGTGAAGCTATGTGATAGAGTTGTGACTGTGAGGATGAAGCTCTGTGACACAGGTGTGACTGTGAGGATGAAGCTCTGTGACAGAGGTGTGACTGTGAGGATGAAGCTCTGTGACAGAGGTGTGACTTTGAGGATGAAGCTCTGTGACAGAGGTATTTCTGTGAGGGTGGAGCTATGTGACAAAGGTGTTACTGTAAGGGTGAAGCTCTGTGACAGAGGTGTTACTGTAAGAGTGGACCTATGTGACAAAGGTGTTACTTTAAGGATGAAGCTCTGTGAGAGAGGTGTTACTGTGAGGGTAGACCTATGTGACAAAGGTGTTACTGTGAGGATGAAGCTCTGTGACAGAGGTGTTACTGTAAGGGTGAAGCTCTGTGACAGAGGTGTGGCTGTGTGGGTGAAGCTCTGTGACAGAGGTATGACTGTGAGGATGAATCTCTGTGACAGAGGTGTTATTGTGAGGGTGGAGCTCTGTGACAGAGGTGGTACTGTGAGGGTGAAGCTGTGTGAAAGAGGTGTTACTGTGAGGGTGGAGCTCTGTGGCAGAGGTGTTACTGTTAGGGTGGAGCTCTGTGACAGAGGTGTTACTGTGAAGTTGAAGCTCTGTGACAGAGGTGTTACTGTAAGGGTGGATCTCTGTGACAGAGGTGTTACTGTAAGGGTGGAGTCTGTGACAGAGGAGTTACTGTGAGGGTGGAGCTCTGTGAGAGAGGTCTTACCATGAGGGTGGAGCTCTGTGACAGAGAGGTAACTGTGAGGGTGGACCTCTGTGACAGAGGAGTTGCTGAGAGGGTGGAGCTCTGTGACAGAGGTGTTACTGTGAGGGTAGAGCTCTGTGACAGAGGTGTTACTCTAAGGGTGGAGCTCTGTGACAGAGGTGGGTGGAGCCCTGTGACAAAGGTGTTACTGTAAGGATGAAGCTATGTGACAGAGAGGTTACTGTGAGGGTGGACCTATGTGACAGAAGTGTTACTGTGAGGGTGAAGCTCTGTGACAGAGTTTTGACTGTAATGTTGAAGTTCTGTGACAGAGGTGTTACTGTGAGGGTGGACTTATGTGACAAAGGTGTTACTGTGAGGATGAAGCTCTGTGACCGAGGTGTTACTGCAAGGGTGGAGCTCTGCGACAGAGGTGTTACTGTAAAGCAGAAGCTCTGTGACAGAGTTTTGACTGTAATGTTGAAGCTCTGTGACAGAGGTGTTACTGTGAGGGTGGACTTATGTGACAAAGGTGTTACTGTGAGGATGAAGCTCTGTGACCGAGGTGTTACTGTAAGGGTGGAGCTATGTGACAGAGGTGGATGTAGCTCTGTGAGAGAGGTGATACTGTGAGGGGCGACCGATGTGACAAAGGTGTTATTGTGAGGATGAAGCTCTGTGACAGAGGTGTTACTGTAAGGATGAAGCTATGTGAGAGAGAGGTTACTGTGAGGGTGGACCTATGTTACAGAGGAGTTGCTGAGAGGGTGGAGCTCTGTGACAGAGATGTCACTCTAAGGGTGGGGCTCTGTGACAGAAGTGTTACTGTGAGGGTGAAGGTATGTGACAGAGGAGTTGCTGAGACGGTGGAGCTCTGTGACAGAGGTGTTACTGTGAGGGTGGAGCTGTGTGACAGACATGTCACTGTAAGGGTGGAGCTCTGTGACAGAGGTGTTACTGTGAGGGTGGAGCTCTGTGACAGAGATGTCACTGTAAGGGTGGAGCTCTGTGACAGAAGTGTTACTGTAAGGGTGAAGCTCTGTGACAGAGGTGTGACTGTAAGGATCAAGCTCTGTGACTGAGGTATTACTGTAAGGGTGGAGCTCTGTGACAGAGGAGTTGCTGAGAGGGTGAAGCTCTGTGACAGAGGAGTTACTGTGAGGGTGGAGCTCTGTAACAGAGGTGTTACTGTTACGGTGGAGCTCTGTGACAGAGATGCTACTGTGAAAGTGAAGCTCTGTGACAGAGGTGTTACTGTAAGGGTGGATCTCTGTGACAGAGGTGTTACTGTAAGGATGGAGCTCTCTGACAGAGGAGTTACCGTGAGGGTGGAGCTCTATGACAGAGGAGTTGCTGAGAGGTTGGAGCTCTGTGACAGAGGTGTTACTGTGAGGGTGGAGCTCTGTGACTGAGGTATTACTGCAAGGGTGGAGCTCTGTGACAAAGGAGTTGCTGAGAGGGTGAAGCTCTGTGACAGAGGAGTTACTGTGAGGGTGGAGCTCTGTGACAGAGATGTCAATGTAAGGGTGGAGCTCTGTCAGAAAGGTGTGACTTTGAGGATGAAGCTCTGTGACAGAGGTGTTACTGCGAGGGTGGAGCTCTGTGACAAGAGGTGTTACTGTGAGGGTGCAGCTCTGTGACAGAGGTGGGTGGAGCTCTGTGAGAGAGGTGTTAGAGTGAGGGTGGAGCTCTGTGAGAGAGAGGTTATTGTGAGGGTGGAGCTCTGTGAGAGAGAGGTTATTGTGAGGGTGGAGCTCTGTAACAGAGGAGTTGCTGTAAGGGTGGAGCTTTGTGACAGAGGTGTAACAACGAGGGTGGAGCTCTTTGACAGAGATGTCACTGTGAGGATGAAGCACTGTGACAGAGTTGTGACTGTGAGGATGAAGATCTGTGACAGAGGTGTTACTGTGATGGTAAAGCTCTGTGACAGAGGTGTTACTGTAAGGGTGGAGCTCTGTAACAGTGTTGTTACTGTGAGGGTGGAACTCTGTGACAGAGGTGTTACTGTGAGGTTGAAGTTCTGTGACAGAGATGTCACTGTGAGGATGAAGCTCTGTGACAGAGCTGTGACTGTGAGGATGAAGCTCTGTGACAGAGGAGTTACTCTGAGTGTGCAGCTCTGACAGAGGAGTTGCTGAGAGGGTGGAGCTATGTGAAATAGGTGTTACTGTGAGGGTGGAGCTCTGTGACAGAGATGTCACTGTAAGGGTGGAGCTCTGGGACAGAAGTGTGACTGCAAGGGTGGAGCTCTGTGACAGAGGAGTTACTGTAAGGGTGGAGCTCTGTGACAGAGCAGTTACTGTCAGGGTGAAGCTTTGTGAGAGAGGTGTTACTGTAAGGGTGGAGCACTGTGACAAAGGTGTGACTGTAAGAGTGGAGCTCTATGACAGAGGAGTTACTGTGAGGGTGGAGCTATGTGAGAGAGGTGTTACTCTGAGGATGGACCTATGTGACAAAGGTATTATTGTGAGGATGAAGCTCTGTGACAGAGGTCTTACTGTAAGTATGAAGCTCTGTGACAGAGGTGTTACTGTAAGGGGGATGCTCTGTGACAGAGGCGTTACTGTGAGGGTGGACCTATGTGACAAAGGTGTTACTGTAAGGGTAAAGCTCTGTGACAGCGGTGTGACTGTGAGGATGAATCTCTGTGACAGAGGTGGTACTGTGAGGATGAAGCTCTTTGACAGAGGTGTTACTGTGAGGGTGAAGCTCTGTGACAGACATGTTACTGTGATGGTAAACCTCTGTGACAGAGGTGGTACTGTAAGGGTGGAGCTCTGTGACAGAAGTGTTACTGTGAGGTTGGCGTTCTGTGACAGAGATGTCACTGTGAGGATGAAGCTCTGTGACAGAGGTGTGACTGTGAGGATGAAGCTCTGTGAGAGAGGTGTTACTGTAAGGGTGGAGCTCTGTGACAAAGGTGTGACTGTAAGAGTGGAGCTCTATGACAGAGGAGTTACTGTGAGGGTGGAGCTATGTGAGAGAGGTGTTACTCTGAGGGTGGTCCTATGTCACAAAGGTATTATTGTGAGGATGAAGCTCTGTGACAGAGGTGGTACTGTGATGGTGGACCTATGTGACAAAGGTGTTACTGTAAGGGTAAAGCTCTGTGACAGCGGTGTGACTGTGAGGATGAATCTCTGTGACAGAGGTGGTACTGTGAGGATGAAGCTCTTTGACAGAGGTGTTACTATAAGACTGGAGCTCTGTGACAGAGGTGGGTGGGTGGAGCACAAAGGTGCTACTGTGAGGATGAAGCTCTGTGACAGAGGTGTTACTGTAAGGGTGCAGCTGTCAGGAGTTGCTGAGTTGGTGGAGCTGTGTGACAGACGTGAATGTGAGAGCGGAGCTCTGTGATGGACATGCAAATATATACTACAAATATATACTACTATACTACAATCTTCTCCTGATATGTCTTTTCCTTCTTATGTCTTATTATGTATTATATTATATATACCTTTTCTTGAGCTGCTTTGGTGGGTCGGGAGAGTTCCCATGGGATAAAAGTTTTTTAACCTACCATCCCTGGTTCTCAAGACCAGGGATGGTAGGTTCTACTCTCCTCTTCCTTTTTAGATATTTAGATATACTTTTGTATACTGGCATAGTTCCACTTTAGAATTGGAATATGATATATAAGATATACCTTAGTGAATTTTCATGCAAATGTGAGGGTGGAGCTCTGTGACAGAGACGTCACTGTAAGGGTGGATCTCTGTGACAGAGGTATTGCTGTGAGGGTGAAGCTATGTGACAGAGATGTCACTGTATGGGTGTAACTCTGTGAGAGAGGTGTTACTGTAAGGGTGGAGCTCTGTGACAGAGGTGTTACTGTAAGGGTGGAGCTCTGTGACAGAGGTGTTACTGTGAGGGTGGAGCTCTGTGACAGAGATGTCGCTGTCAGGGTGGAGCTCTGTGACAGAGGTGTTGCTGTCAGGGTGGAGCTATGTGAGAGAGGTGTTACTGTAAGGGTGGACCTCTGTGACAGATGAGTTACTGTGAGGGTGGAGCTCTGTGACAGAGATGTCACTGTCAGGGTGGAGCTCTGTGACAGAGGTGTTACTGTAAGGGTGGAGCTCTGTGACAGAGGTGTTACTGTAAGGGTGGAGCTATGTGAGAGAGGTGTTACTGTAAGGGTGGACCTCTGTGACAGATGAGTTACTGTGAGGGTGGAGCTCTGTGACAGAGATGTCGCTGTCAGGGTGGAGCTCTGTGACAGAGGTGTTGCTGTGAGGGTGGATCTCTGTGACAGATGTGTTACTGCAAGGGTGGAGCTCTGTGACAAAGGAGTTACTTTAAGGGTGAAGCTCTGTGACAAAGGTGTGATTGTAAGGGTGGAGCTCTGTGACACAGGAGTTACTGTGCAGGAGAAGCTCTGTGACAGAGATGTCACTCTATGGGTGGAGCTCTGTGACAGAGGTGTTACTGTAAGGGTGCATCTCTGTGACAGACGTGTAACTGCAAGGGTGGAGCTCTGTGACAGAGGTGTGATTGTAAGGGTGGAGCTCTGTGACAGTGGAATTACTGTGAGGGTGAAGCTCTGTGAGAGCGGTGTTACTGTAAGGGTGGAGCTCTGTGACAGAAATGTGAAGGTGAGGGCTGAGCTCTGTGTCGAATATGTGAATGTGAGGGCGGAGCTCTGTGATGGACATGCCAATGTGAGGGTGGAGCTCTGTGATGTACATATGAATGCCAGGGTGCATCTCTGAGACAGACGTGAAGGTGAGGGCGGAGCTCTGTGACGAATATGTGAATGTGAGGGCGGAGCTCTGTGATGGACATGCAAATGTTAGGGCAGAACGTGAGGGTGGAGCTCTGTGATGGACATGTGAACGTAATGGTGACTCTCTGTGACGGGCATGTGAATTTGAGGGTCGAGCACTCACAATGTGGTGTTCTGGCAGGTGGTTATTAATCAGCAGGTCATCCTCTTGAACCAGCGGCGATGGTCTGGGTGCAGGAGGTGGGGTGATGTCTGCAGGTAGGGAGGCAGAGCTCTCCATCCACATGATGGAATTACCTGCACAGAGACAAGAAATCATCACTACTTGTGGCTGATTGAATAAATTAAAGCCACTGGAGGACTGGTGCATGCTTTGCACACCCTATAGATTCAAACTTCTGTACCCTTGTTTTTAAAGCTATTAATGATGTTTGCTGTATGATCATTCCACCTTGACAAAAGAACAGTTCAAAGACATCACTTAGGGTCCCTTCACACATAGTGCAAAGTTTGACGAAGTGCGCACTTAGTGCACATGACACAGGAATCGTGTGCAAACCGTGTGAAATCGTCTATGCCCCTAACTCCTTGTACACCTGTTTCTACAACTATTTGTGCACACCAGCATCTGAATGACAGAGTGTGCGCTGTGCGAACCCATCAAACCCTCTCGCGGCAGGTGTCCGCCATATTCCACGTGACACGCACGAACATCTAACACTGCTTGCATGGCACTTAGAAAATGTGTGGCCAGTCGCACTCTTGGCATGATAACAGACTGCAGACAACCACGATCGTACTCGCAGAGTGTGGCTTTGGTGTGTGCACTGAGAACTGACAGGAGGTGTGGTTATGACAGAAGCAGCTGTGATGATCTGTTATTCTGGACATTCCAGCTGGACACCACCTACTGTGTTTGGACAGACATGGACTAACAAGTGTCCACTGTGAGGCGTGTGTCTGATTGCTGTACTTACATGGACATAAATAAAAACATATATCGGCATGGCGACAAGCTGCAGCAAGCGAGCACACAAATGGAGCGAACACTGACAGCCTGCCAGGTTGAAATGGACCATTAGATCAGAACATGCAGCGGGTGATCTGACAGTCACATCACCCACGTGAGCTCTGTTCCACATGACGCGGTGTCTGTCCTGCGGCGCATCGTCCACAAACACGCGCGGCCGACTGGACGCATCAGACCAGTAGATGTGGACATCAGAGCACACTGCTCTCGTTCATGTCATTTCATGACTGTATGTCTGTGACCATGGGTCATCACCAGAGGAACAGATGAATCATTTTTGTATTGCCCGCTTGATAAATGCTGTGTTTTTATATGATGTGTGATTTTGCAATATACTTCCATGTCCTTCCTGATATGAGGCAGATTCCCGCAGCATTCAGAGAACACAGCTATGTAGCTCAGTGGGAAAGTTGCTGACTGGTAATAAGAGCTTTTGGAAGGCGCAGGTTCACGTTAAGTGGGTGGTACTGTATATGTTTTTCTTTTTTTATTTATTTATTCCACATAATCAGTGCAATGTGGTCCCACAGGTACTGGCTGTTTAAAAAAAAAAAAAAAAAAAATTATTTCATATATTCCTGCCCATCACCGCGATGTTTCATGGTGCGTAAATTCGAACTGTTTCGCCACATTTCTCCAAACGTCATTCAAACTTCGCACTATGTGTGAAACGGCTTTTACAGACCAAAATTACCGTTAACCTCCGACCACAAGTGTATGTATATGTGTATATATATATATATATATATATATATATATATATATATATATATATATATATATATATATATATATATATATATACAGCGAGGAAAATAAGTATTTGAACACCCTGCGATTTTGCAAGTTCTCCCACTTAGAAATCATGGAGGGGTCTGAAATTTTCATCTTAGGTGCATGTCCACTGTGAGAGACATAATCTAAAAAAAAAATTCCGGAAATCACACTGTATGATTTTCTTTCCCTTGTCAACCACCACTATGTGTGGTTGGTTGGCCAGCAGCTGTTTGTCTGGAATTTAGGGTCTCACAGGACCTTAGCCCCATCATTCTCAACCACCTTTGGTGGCGTCTTCCATGGGGACTTGGAGACATTTTATCCATATGCGGTACAGATGTTCCTTTACACGATTGCCGACACTTGGTTGTGCCTCTCAGTGTATCCCAGCTTGCATCTTGCATCCTGCTATGATGTGCTGGACTGTGTCTGGGGCACATTTGCACAGCCTGCAACTTGGGTCTTGTCAGCTGAGTCAGACTCCTGCCACTATGTATCTAGTGCTCAGGGCTGGTTCTTGTGCTGCCATGATCAGAGCCTCTGTGTTGTCCTTTAGGCTGGTCTTTTGTAGCCACTGGTAGGTCTTCTTTATGTCAGCCACTTTCGCTATCTGTCCATGGTACATCCCATGTAGGGCCTTGGTCTTCCATGCTGAACTTTTACGTGGAAACCTCCATGCATTCTTAGGAGGTTTCGTGTTTTGACATCAGTGGCATTTATATAATGGCTGAGTGGGTCCTTGTCATTTAATTGGTGCTTTGTATGTCACGTGACATGGAATATTCATCCCATTTATGTTGCATTGCATTTATCATGCAAATATGGTTGGTTCCATATATTTTGTACGATTTCACGCTGCAAACCCAGCCCATGCACACAGTACTGGGGCCAGCGTTTAGTTAAACATAGCAGAGACAATTTGAACAAGCTAACTGATGGTGCTAATTCTTCTAACACACACACACACACACACACACACACACACACACACACACACACACACACACACACACACACACACACACACACACACACACACACACACACACACACACACACACACACACACACACAATACATCCACTGCTGTAGCTGTCTGGAGGTATGAACAGTTGTTAGGATGAAAACCCGGACAAATTTCTGATCTGATTTTTCACTGGACTGTGGAAGGACACAAAGTCTTTTTTCTGTTTTTCGAAGTTGACAGAACAATTTTGGACTCCTACTTAATGTTCGTGTTGGACTGTTGATGTCACAGCAGCAGTGATGCACACCAAAATCTAAGTTCCTTTTCTGTTGTTTATAAATTAATGTAATATCAAATGACAAGGATCTATTTTAGCTGTTATATAAAACAAATAATGAATGTTTTTACATTCTTTCAATGGAAAGAATATTTAATTTGGTGAAAGCTGGAATGCACCATTTCACTCGGCTTTGCTTTGTTGAATGGAACATTCCATCTTTCACCTCATGAAATATTCGTTCCATTGAGCTCATAAACATTCGTTATTTGTATACTATCTTCTGCTGTGGCCAACTTATTTTCCCAGCTGGTTTATCTCATGACCAGTAGGGTGCATGTGACGCCCAGATCTTGTTCATCCCATTGAGCTGGCTTCTCAGCACTTGTCTTACCTTCTGGAGGTACAGTGTGTAAAATAAGTGTTGAAGATGTCATGATTTTCTCAGTAAATATATTTCTAAAGGTCCTACCAACATGAAGCCTTGACTGGTAATGACAGCTTTATGATGCCTGCTGTATAGAGAAACTAGTCACATGCATTGCTCTGGTGTGATTTTTGGCCCATTCTTCCACACAACCTTCAAATCTTGAAGGTTCCATGGACTTCTTTTATGAACTCTGATCTTTAATTCTTTCCATAGATTTTCTATTGGATTCAAGTTACAGGGCTGGCATTGAGGCAATATGGCTAAGCCTGAAACTAATTTGTCGATGGGTTTGGGGGCCGTCTAGGTCCCCAATGGGGTCCAGCAGCAAAGCCCCGGGCTGGGGGCTGCGATTTTAGACCTTTTCAAACCTGTTTAGAAAGCTCTCAGGAACACCCAATGTTAAAGATTTTAAACAATCATTAGCATCTTTGAGGTCAAGTGGTTTGTGTTTTACAATGCAGTTTTGTAAAGCAAAAATAAAATAACCACAAACAAAAATTGGGCATAGGTTCCCCTAACATCTGCAGGTTTTGACTACATACTACCATCACTGAAAACTGTTGCTGCTTGGATCATATTTTTGGGGCAATTATTTTCTAGTTTATTCAACAGACCAGTCCAAGCGAACATCAGTGTGGAAAGAAAAGCAAGGCAGAAAATGAAAAGGGTTGGGTTCGCATCCACTCTGAGTTTCAAATATGTGAAAAATAATTATTATTTCAATAAATGAATGGTTATTAACTTACAATGTGAGCTAAGCATTTCGTTTTCGAAATGCCAAAATTCGTAAGCAATTTGAATTTTGAAATTTATTGAACACTTGTCATGGATGCTTAATCCTTTCACTAAGACCTCTTCAAACTACATAGATAAAAAACATAAAACACTACTTATGGCTAGGCATGGGCCCATATGAGATTTGGATGGTATGATAACCGTGGGCAAAAATACCACGGTTTTACGGTTTCACAGTATTATGTATAGCTTTAAATGTGCTTTAACAACATTATGGCTATTTGCATATGAAGCACGCGTGATTCAGGCGCACTAATTGACGCGATGTCTACTGCTAAGAGCACTATACCACTGATAAATTTAGAAAAAAAATACCAAAATTATAGTCACTCTTTTAGACACTTAGCATCTGCCCCGTGGGAAACATGACTTACTTGCTTAGGGAGAAACATGGCTGGAATAACGTCCTGTAGCGCGATGGCCTCGATTAGACCTGATTAAATAAAATATATTAATCCTCTCTCAACCACAAAAACCCATTGGGACAGAGACTGCGTTTCCACCTCAGTGGAGAAATTCCTAAGTCATCTGGAGATCTTCAGATAAGTTTTGGAGACATCACCCCATGGTCGAACATCGCTTTCCAGAGAAAAACAAGGTTGTAATTCATGAACTACATGACATGATAACGGCTTAACGTCAGAATCTGAGCTTCTCCAGGACAGGAGAAACCCAAACCTTTATGGTCAAGATAAGACAGGACCTCTCCTCATCCGGGGGGGGGGACCCTTTCCCCACAACCAGATGGGCCATAAATCGTAGATTCTTCACAACTAACTTTTATCTTGAGTAAAACAAAGAGATATTTGGTTTGAAATAAGAATTTACATCAGTATGTCTCTCATTTATATCTAAAGACTTATAACATTGTTGCATTTATTATTCAAACGAAATGCTTTGCATGTAGTCATTCCATTTATTGATGTGCTCATGTTGGTTGTATCTAAAATGCTGATGTTGAAGTACTCTGTTTATCCAAAGGAGGTGTTTAAATGTCTCATAATAATGTGTTCATTTGGGTGCCTTAGAACAAATAGTATTTCAAATTAATTAATGTGTTTAAATAGTTGAATCATTTCTGTCTGCTCTAAGACATGAAGTGTCTGTGAGATCACACACCCTCAATGGGCGGAATTTAGTGATGAAAGTCCCCCTTTAAAAGTTAGAACAGAGTCTTTCTCTCTCTTCTCTCTTTCTCTGCTCCCGCTCTCTTCTGCAACTTTTTCCTCTCTCTTTTGCTTAACGCTTAATTCTATTTTGGGCCAAGAGCCATTGCTAAGCTAAGCTACCACGTGGCATTCTTTGATTCTTTACCTTTGGGACAAACTCAAAATTTAACCTGACGCTTTTAAGGTGCGTCAAGCTTTGGAATTTCGGCTCGGAGAACTTCCGAGCTGAGCTCTTCAAATTAAGAGCGAATTTACAGAAAAGCAACTTTCCTTTTTCATTCAATTTTCAACGCTCTTATTAAAGTTTTAGTTTTTCTAAAGTCACAAAGACTTTAATTTGGCTCCAACCATTTTTGAAAGCTACTAAGAACCATTTTCAACAAATACTTTCCACCTCTGGGTCACTGCAAGCTGACAATTTCGCTGATTCCACACCTGACTGCAGCAGCTGGTGAAACCAGCCGACACCAGCCCTGGGATCACACCGGGGACACCTGAGTGAACCCCTCCGACCCAGGTGAGCTCACACTGCCCAATATTGACGATGGACGGACGGAACCAGCCCTCCAACAGCAGCTAATAGACCCAGTCCAGGCTCCATGAAGGAGGTTTGTTGTCAATGAGTACAGGTGGCTCCTCACCTCTTTTCTTTAAAGACATTCTTGTAATATTCTATTTCATAATTGGCTTCAAAATTCATCACTAAATTCAATCAGATTAATTTACTTAAAGTTTTAAGCTTCACCTCTTTCTTCTAACATCTCATGAGTGAGTAAGAAAATTGTTTCCCTGAATGAACATATTTTTCATCACTGTCTATAAAATGCCAGTCAAATGTTCATTTCTTGTATAAATTGTAAATAAATTGTAAATATTTTCTGCTGTGGTTTATCCTGGGTACAGAAGGAAACGCTTGGTCAACCGTATTGAAGATGATTTTCAGATCAGAGATTGATTAAACCAAATTGAGACTAATTAATTCATTTGAGACTGATAAATTAATGTTTAAATTATGGTACTTATGCCATATCAAAAAATAAGTGGTGCCCCATTAATGCTTAAATAATAAGTATTAAACCCTAAATCAATTATTTTGGTGACCCGTTATTTTGGGGCCTAATCCAGTCTAATTCAATTTGGGAGTTTAATTACTTATTCACTACAACTAAATGCTACATATCAAGGGTCCCCGTAGTGAGGCCTGAATATATGTAAAGCGAAGTGTCTCCACTCAAATCACCAATAATCACTACTTTCTACATTTTTATTGGTGCCCGTGTGTGAGGCTTTATCATTAATATTCACTACATTATTATTGGTGCCTCCGGGTGAGGTTTAACCCATATTCGTTACAATATTATTGGTATCCCGTGTGGAGGCATTAATAATTGCTACATTATTATTGGTGCCCCGTGTGGAGGCATTAATATTCATTACATTATAATTGATGCCCTGTGTGAGGCATTAATAATTGCTACATTATTATTGGTGCCCCATGTGGAGGCATTAATATTCATTACAGCCTAGAACTCCAGATGCTCAATATTGGCCCAGCTTCACCAACAAAGTGCTTGGAATAGATGTATTTGTCCTTCTTGACATGTTTGTGGGAGAAATTTCGTCGACCACAAGCAGGACTCGAGTCCACCGCTTGTACTTCTCAGTGGTTTCAAAGATGGGATAAAGTTTACTCCTTCCATGTAATCCTTTGCGGGTATTTTGACTCGCTCTGAGTCCGACACCAAAGCGATGGTGCTTTGTTGCCACCGTTTTTGGCTTGAAGAGCTATTCCGCGGAAAATAAAATGAAAAAGCTGACTTGGTCCTTTTAGACGGAGGGAAAAGTTCAGTGCAGGCTTCACCTCTTTCAGTCATGATGCAGAGCTAGCTAACGTTAGCTCCCTATTTGTAAACACAGACAGAGGTGCACACCAGTGGGAAGGGCAGCAGCGGCCGCCTCCACTATACCTGTCAAGAATTCTCATAACCCGCTCATACCGTAGGACGGTATAATGGAAAATTTTAGTGGTTTTGATACTGTGGCTTTTTGATACTGCAGTATACCGTGAAACTGGTTATCGGCCCATGTCTACTTATTGCAACCAGCTGCACTGGTCAAAATCATATCCACTAAATAATCTCTTTCTTCAATTTGATCGCTTTGTCTAACAGGCGCCTGCAAAATGCTAAGAAAAGATTTTTGTTCTGATGCAGATCGAGCCACATTAAAACACATTCAATGATTGGTTATCACATCGAGCTGGAGTCTCTAATCATGTTATTAAACAAAGAACAGGGTATATTTTGCGGCTCTTATTAAACAAAGAACCAGTATATTTCCTGGCGCTAAGCGTCATTCACGGACCATCCCCTCAAACTCTGTGTTATAAACCAGTCACCATTTGTTTTATTATACATCTGTGTAATTAATAAAATTATCTTCACGGACGATTTGTTCGCGCGTGCACACGTGAAAAAAAACACCGGCTGCTGCTGTACTTCCTCACTTTCTCCCCTCAAACTCTGTCATAATTGTGTTAAATAAAAGACAAAAGGGACATAATTCCTGCTCACAGGCTGACTGCTAGAGACAGGGCATATCCACGTCAAGTATAATCTCCAGACAGACATCTCCACGTCACTACATATCCACAACGCGTCCTTCCATAGGGATTACATGGCAACCTGTCACCTCCACTGCATTATATCCGGATCCAAAAGCCGGAAATCCGGCTCAGGCCAGGAAACTATCAGGCCTGAAGTTAGGTGATTGAGTGGACCATTCTTGCAGCTTTATTTTCAAAAGGTGGGCGTGTCCGCAAACAGCTGCAGTTGTTGGGATCTGTGGATCTGCAAGCTGGAGAACACATACCCTGTTATGATGGACATGACTTTACAACTCTCCACCATGAGGCGCGTGCGTGTGCATGCTGTCATCACATGGAAATACATACATAGTGGTGCCCTACATTTCATATATATATATATACCTTTCATGGGTGTGTGAATTGTCCCACAGATTGACCTGGAGGAAAATTACTCACTACTCCAAAGATTATGAGAAAATGTAGGTTAAAGCACTAAAACATAATGCTCATCTTCAAAGGAAGATGCAGATGATTGATAGATGAAGGGAAACAGCTTTGTAAGAATGGCGTCTGACAGAAACTCAGGGTTTTCTAAAGAATACCTAATCTCAGCCAGGTTAGGTTCAATGAATAAGTATCCATAGTAACTGACTCTGAGCTTTGCTTACCTCCTTTTATGTTTCCTTACACTTTACACTTGAGTTTCTGAGAGTGCGCTGTTGGTAGGTGGAATCTCTGAGAGTGGGCTGTTGGTAGGTGGAGTCTCTGAGAGTGCGCTGTTGGTAGGTGGAGTCTCTGAGAGTGTGTTGTTGGTAGGTGGAGTCTCTGAGAGTGCGCTGTTGGTAGGTGGAGATTCTGGGAGTGCGCTGATGGTAGGTGGAGTCTCAGAGTGTGCTGTTGGTAGGTGGAGTCTCTGAGAGTGTGTTGTTGGTAGGTGGAGTCTCTGAGAGTGCGCTGTTGGTAGGTGGAATCTCTGAGAGTGTGCTGTTGGTAGGTGGAGTCTCTGAGAGTGTGTTGTTGGTAGGTGGAGTCTCTGAGAGTGCGCTGTTGGTAGGTGGAGTCTCTGAGAGTGTGTTGTTGGTAGGTGGAGTCTCTGAGAGTGCGCTGTTGGTAGGTGGAGTCTCTGAGAGTGTGTTGTTGGTAGGTGGAGTCTCTGAGAGTGCGTTGTTGGTAGGTGGAGTCTCTGGGAGTGCGCTGATGGTAGGTGGAGTCTCTGAGAGTGTGCTGTTGGTAGGTGGAGTCTCTGAGAGTGCGCTGATGGTAGGTGGAGTCTCAGAGTGTGCTGTTGGTAGGTGGAGTCTCTGAGAGTGCACTGATGGTAGGTGGAGTCTCAGAGTGTGCTGTTGGTAGGTGGAGTCTCTGAGAGTGCACTGACGGTAGGTGGAGTCTCAGAGTGCGCTGTTGGTAGGTGGAGTCTCTGAGAGTGCGCTGATGGTAGGTAGAGTCTCAGAGTGTGCTGATGGTAGGTGAAGTCTCAGAGTGTGCTGTTGGTAGGTGGAGTCTCTGAGAGTGCTGATGGTAGGTGAAGTCTCAGAGTGTGCTGTTGGTAGGTGGAGTCTCAGAGTGTGCTGATGGTAGGTGAAGTCTCAGAGTGTGCTGTTGGTAGGTGGAGTCTCTGAGAGTGCACTGATGGTAGGTGGAGTCTCAGAGTGTGCTGATGGCAGGTGGAGTCTCAGAGTGCGCTGATGGTAGGTGGAGTCTCTGAGAGTGCGCTGATGGTAGGTGGAGTCTCAGAATGTGCTGTTGGTAGGTGGAGTCTCTGTAAATGCTGTTGGTAGGTGGAGCCATTGAGCTCACTATGTCGGTAGGTGGAGCCTCTAAGAATGCGCTGTTGGTAGGTGGAGTCTCAGAGTGTGCTGTTGGTAGGTGGAGTCTCTGAGAGTGCGCTGATGGTAGGTGGAGTCTCAGAGTGTGCTGTTGGTAGGTGGAGTCTCTGAGAGTGTGCTGTTGGTAGGTGGAGTCTCTGAGAGTGCGCTGATGGTAGGTGGAGTCTCAGAGTGTGCTGTTGGTAGGTGGAGTCTCTGAGAGTGCACTGATGGTAGGTGGAGTCTCAGAGTGTGCTGTTGGTAGGTGGAGTCTCTGAGAGTGCACTGACGGTAGGTGGAGTCTCAGAGTGCGCTGTTGGTAGGTGGAGTCTCTGAGAGTGCGCTGATGGTAGGTAGAGTCTCAGAGTGTGCTGATGGTAGGTGAAGTCTCAGAGTGTGCTGTTGGTAGGTGGAGTCTCTGAGAGTGCTGATGGTAGGTGAAGTCTCAGAGTGTGCTGTTGGTAGGTGGAGTCTCAGAGTGTGCTGATGGTAGGTGAAGTCTCAGAGTGTGCTGTTGGTAGGTGGAGTCTCTGAGAGTGCACTGATGGTAGGTGGAGTCTCAGAGTGTGCTGATGGCAGGTGGAGTCTCAGAGTGCGCTGATGGTAGGTGGAGTCTCTGAGAGTGCGCTGATGGTAGGTGGAGTCTCAGAATGTGCTGTTGGTAGGTGGAGTCTCTGTAAATGCTGTTGGTAGGTGGAGCCATTGAGCTCACTATGTCGGTAGGTGGAGCCTCTAAGAATGCGCTGTTGGTAGGTGGAGTCTCAGAGTGTGCTGTTGGTAGGTGGAGTCTCTGAGAGTGCGCTGATGGTAGGTGGAGTCTCAGAGTGTGCTGTTGGTAGGTGGAGTCTCAGAGTGTGCTGTTGGTAGGTGGAGTCTCTGAGAGTGCGCTGATGGTAGGTGGAGTCTCAGAGTGTGCTGTTGGTAGGTGGAGTCTCTGAGAGTGCACTGATGGTAGGTAGAGTCTCAGAATGTGCTGTTGGTAGGTGGAGTCTCTGTAAATGCTGTTGGTAGGTGGAGCCATTGAGCTCACTATGTCAGTAGGTGGAGCCTCTAAGAATGCGCTGTTGGTAGGTGGAGTCTCTGAGAGTACGCTGTTGGTAGGTGGAGTCTCTGAGAGTTCTCTGTCAGTCGGTGGAGCCTCTGAGAATTGCTGTTGGTAGGTGGAGCCATTGAGCTCACTCTGTCGGTAGGTGGAGCCTCTAAGAATGTGCTGTTGGTAGGTGGAGTCTCTGAGAATGTGCTGTTGGTAGGTGGAGTCTCTGAGAGTACGCTGTTGGTAGGTGGAGCCTCTAAGAATGTGCTGTTGGTAGGTGGAGTCTCTGAGAATGTGCTGTTGGTAGGTGGAGTCTCTAGGTGTAGGCTCCACCTACCAACAGATTGTGGGAAGAAAATAAGTAGAAGGTTTTTGGTGTAAACTGGACAAAGCGCAGAAATGGCCGAGGTCACAGGTCAAGGTTATAATCTGTGTCCAATATGAATTAACATTTTGAGGAAATGGCTCACAATGTCATCCTTGCATTGGTCTCATGACCTTTGACATGGGCTGACCTCCAATATCAAATTTAATCACATTTTTAATCTTTCCCAAAGCTCATTGTATTACATGTTTTTGTCTGTTCTTCCCTGACATTTGCAGTGAGTTTGTCATCTCTGAAGTGTGTATGTGAGTGTGTGTGTGTGATGTCACAGACGTGTTCTCAGACTCACGCAGGCAGGTGTTATGGGTGAACATGCGTTGCAGTCTCAGGCAGTCCTGCCACTGGTTCCCACTCCCCTCACAGTTACACCACAGCGACACGCTCGCTGAACTGTTACTGATGTAGTTTGGGGTCATCATGGTGCCTGCAGGGCAGAAAGGTCAAAGCTGATGCTTCTTTTCAAGGTCAGAATTCTCAAGAATTTTATTCAAAGCAAAACGAGAAAATGACCTGCTCAACTGCTTTACTGCACACATACTCTGACATCACAAAGAGAGCAAAGACACTCTGACATCACAAAGAGAGCCAAGATTAAAAAAGACTGACAGTTTGCTGAAGTGTGTCAACTTCCGCCTCTGGAAAAGGTTAAATGTTTCTGCTTCAGTCCCACAAAGAAGGCTAATCATGTACACCTGGGAAGTCAAACCCAGTGCGTGTCTTTGTGTGTTCCAGTTCTTCATGCAGTTGTGTCTGCGGAAGCAACAGACAGGTCTCTCCAATCACAGCTGCTGAAGATTGCTTGTATCACTGTCTTGGTTGTGTCTCTCACTAATCTTTCTTCTTCTTATGCATTCACTCAGCCTTATGGGCCTTTCACACTGAACATGTCGGAAGTGTCAAATGCGTCAAAAATCGGTCTAAAAAAGCATTATTTTCAATGAGATGCGTTGCTTTTTTAGATGCGTCAGAAGCGTCGCGTCAAAAGCCAAGCTAAACCGACGCTTCTGACAGGAGCACGCACTGCCGCGGTCAAAGTTCAACCCAATCCAACTTTCGACGCTCTGACCTGTGACGTACCTTCTCGCTGCCCAATAGCAACGGCGCGTCGGGCCAAAACACGGAAGACTAGCGGCAGAAACCACTGATCTGTACAAAACAGAAACGTGTCAATGTTTTTTTGTTGTTGTTTGTTACCTCAAAATTTCTGATTACTGTTTTAAAAAGTTTGGAACACTTGTAATTAAAATAACTAAATAAATCAATAAATGGTTCTTTAGAAACCTTTCATCTGTAAATTAAAACCACCTGTTATTTCAGTTTAGATAATTTCTTGTTTAACATAAGGAACTTCAGACATTTATTTTTAGACAAATAAAATAACATGGAAATTTGTACATTTTTTAAGTCTGGTAGATTATTTATATCTCATTTCAACCAGAAAAACAGACAATGTAAATAAATACAAATGTTTATTATAAATGCAACAGGAAATAATTTAACAATGACTGCAGTGTGATTGTAAAGTAGGATTTCTGTGACATAAACCTCATGATGAATTTTTTTTAATGGTCATTTCAACTTGTAATTTCGCAAAAATATGTAATTGCCTTTAATGTTGTTATCAGGACAGAGTCATTTCTAAAATATGAATTTGAGCACAATAAGTGGAGAGCTTCTCTCTGTGCAAATGTCTTTGGACTTTGATTTTGTGGACATTTTTAATGATCTGTTCATTTACTCTTAAAATATAAAATGAAACAGCTTTTTTTTAAAAAATAATAAAATACGAGGTCTGTTAGAAAAGTAACGGACCTTTTTATTTTTGCAAAAACTATATGGATTTGAATCATGTGTGATTGCATCAGCCAAGCTTGAACCTTCGTGCGCATGCGTGAGTTTTTTCACGCCTGTCGGTTGCGTCATTCGCCTGTGTGCACGCCTTGTGGGAGGAATGGTCCAGCCCCCTTGTCGGATTTTCATTGTCAGGAAATTGGCTGATTGACTGCCGCTTTGCTTCATCAAATTTTTTTCAGAAAGTGTGACAGACAGCCAAGTGGAAACCATTTGGAAAATTCAGATGACTTTCGGTGAAGATCTTATGGGGATCACACAGATTAAGGACAATTACAACTGGATTAAAGATGGCCCACAGCGGCGGATGGCGCGCCGCGCACCGAGCGGCGATCGACAGGCTCAAACGACCAGATCATTTCCAAAGTGAACGCTTTGTTGATCCGGAAAGTCGTCTGACTACCAGAGAAATGGCAAGACAGCTGGACATAGCACTTTTTCGGCACATTCCACTGTTACAGGAGTTTTTGTAATGGAAAGAGGAGCGGAGAAATTCGCCACGGAGCCACTCATGGCACGGGACGAAAGCACCTCCGTGTTGGTCTCACAGGACAAGCCCTAACATGCCTTTCTGAAAAACTTTTGATGAAGCAAAGCGGCAGTCGATCAGCCAATTTCCTGACAATGAAAATCCGACGAGGGGACTGGACCACTCCTCCCACAAGGCGTGCACACAGGCGAATGACGCAACCGACAGGCGTGAAAAAACTCACGCATGCGCACGAAGGTTCAAGCTTGGCTGATGCAATCACACGATTCACATCCATATAGTTTTTGCAAAAAATAAAAAGGTCCGTTACTTTTCTAACAGACCTCGTAGTTGCTGTTGAAAGAGCCTTTTATTTAGAAGCAGGTGATGTTATGCTGGATTCTCTGGACCAGATGAAGGTCTCTTCTGCAGCTTTGAACTTGCTGAAGAGCAGAGATGTTTTTTTTCGACTGGACTTCGTGGTGTTCAGCTCATCAATGGAAGTTTGGTTGTCTGCACAGCAAATGTTCCTGATTGGGACAAATAAAAATATTTCTTTAAATATAAAGAAACACTAAACAGTTTATATATAAAAAAAGAAGAAAAAAAAAAAACGGAAATAAACTATGGAAAAAAAAGGCCCGAACAAAAGTCTCCGAAAGAAGCTGTAGCTTTATTTGGTAAAAATAAAAAAGACTGAACCATTTACAAATTAAAGCGTTCACTCAGATCAACTGTGCTAAAAGGCTAAGCTAACGTTAGCCGATCAATAAACCTTCACAGCAGTTCAGTAAACATCATGTTTTATTTTTTCATTATTCTCACCTCGATAAAGCTGCAGAACTAAACACGGTTGGCCAAACTGGGACTTCACATATATCCAAAAAGTGGGAGATTTCAGACTGCGTGGGTTTGCTCCATCACCCCGGCTGCCTGCCTCGCTCTGCCCAGTGATGACGCCTGAAGGCCGGCTTGTCCATGAGGGTGGGCCCGCTGTCGCGGTTTGATCGATATCCCACCAAGTCATCAGTCCTCCATCGGTCTGCGTCACTCCGAAAAGTAGCTGAAAAAAGCTTTTCCCAGAAGGATGATGGGAGAATCGTTCTGCTGTTTTTGAAAGCTTTTTTGTGGTTCAGGTGACACACATTCAAGATGGAGATCGCTGAACTTTTTTCAGGTTGTGGAAATGGCCAGAGTGTGACGTAGCAATCTCCGCCCCCTTGCCACTTCCGAAACGAAGCGTCTGGCATCACGCGTTGGTATGTGTTGCATGAAGCTTCCGACGTGTTCAATGTGAAAGACCCTTCAGTCTACACACACTGATCATACTGTGTTAGACTCTTTACAGGCAGGCCCATAATTTATACTCAGTCCCCCCTCATAGTATATATATATATATATATATATATATATATATATATATATATATATATATATATATATACTATGAGGTCTGTTAGAAAAGTATCGGACCTTTTTATTTTTGCAAAAACCTGATGGATTTGAATCACGTGTGCTTGCATCAGCCAACCTTGAACCTACGTGCGCATGCGTGAATTTTTTCACGCCTGTCGATTGCGTCATTTGCTGGCAAGCAGCCTTTGTGTGAGGATGTGTGTTGTGCTCTCAGCGGATTTTCATTGCAAGGAAAAAGACGGAATGACTGGAGCAGCGCTGCATCAAATTTTGACAGAAACTGGGCAACAGCCAGGTGGAAACCATTCGGAAGATTCAGACGGCTTTCGGTGATGATGCTATGGGCATCACACAGATTAAGGAGCGGTACAACCGGTTTAAAGACGGCTGCACAACGGTGGAGAGCGAGCCACGCTCTGGTCGGCCATCAACATGCAGAAATGACCAGATAATTTCCAAAGTGAACGCTGTGGTGATGCCGGACCGTCGTGTGACTATCCAAGAAATTGCGGAAGAGGTGGACATTAGCACTTTTTCGGCACATTCCATTGTGAAGATTTGCCCATGAAAAAAGTGGCGGCGAAATTCATGCCGAAGCTGCTAACGGTGGACCAAAAGCAACTTCGTGTTGAAGTCTCACAGGACAATTCTGTGACATTCCACAATTTCTCGGATAGTCACACGACTGAAAAGCCACCGAAAGCCATCTGAATCTTCCAAATGGTTTCCACCTGGCTGTTGCCCAGTTTCTGGCAAAATTTGATTCAGTAGCGCTGCTCCAGTCGTTCTGTCATTTTCCTTGCAATGAAAATCTGCCGAGAGTACTACACACGTCCTCACACACATGCTGCTTCCCAGCAAATGACGCATCCCTCAAAATTGTACTTACAACACCCCATAATGAATACATGAAAAAAATCTTTTTTCAATTTTTTGCAAATTTCTTAAAACTAAAAACTAAGAAATCACATGTACAATACATGAGTATTCACACCCTTTCTCAATACTTTGTTGGCAGCAGTTACAGCCTCAAGTCTTCTTGAATATGATGCCACAAGGTTGGTGCACTTATCGGGCAGTTTGGTCCATTCCTCTTTGCACCACCTCTCAAGCTCCATCAGGTTGGATGGGGAGTGTCTGTGAAGAGCCATTTTCAGATCTCTCCAGAGATGTTCAATCGGATTCAGGTCTGGGCTGGCTTTACCACTCAAGGACATTCACAGAGTTGTCTTGAAGCCACTCCTTTGAAATCTTGGCGGTGTGCTTAGATAGATGAACCATTGCTGCAATCTGTGGTCAGGAGCGCTCTGGAGCAGGTTTTCATCCAGGATGTCTCTGTACATCACTGCATCTATCTTTCCCTCAATCATCATCATCATCATCATCAATTTTATTTATATAGTGCCAAATCACAACAAACAGTTGCCCCAAGGCGCTTTATATTGTAAGGCAAGGCCATACAATAAGTACGTAAAAACCCCAACGGTCAAAACGACCCCCTGTGAGCAAGCACTTGGCGACAGTGGGAAGGAAAAACCCCCTTTTAACAGGAAGAAACCTCCAGCAGAACCAGGCCCAGGGAGGGGCAGTCCTCTGCTGGGACTGGTTGGGGCTGAGGGAGAGAACCAAGAAAAAAGACATGCTGTGGAGGGGAGCAGAGATCAATCACTAATGATTAAATGCAGAGTGGTGCATACAGAGCAAAAAGAAAAAGAAACACTCAGTGCATCATGGGAACCCCCCAGCAGTCTAAGTCTATAGCAGCATAACTAAGGGATGGTTCAGGGTCACCTGATCCAGCCCTAACTATAAGCTTTAGCAAAAAGGAAAGTTTTAAGCCTAATCTTAAAAGTAGAGAGGGTGTCTGTCTCCCTGATCCGAATTGGGAGCTGGTTCCACAGGAGAGGAGCCTGAAAGCTGAAGGCTCTGCCTCCCATTCTACTCTTACAAACCCTAGGAACTACAAGTAAGCCTGCAGTCTGAGAGCGAAGCGCTCTATTGGGGTGATATGGTACTATGAGGTCCCTAAGATAAGATGGGACCTGATTATTCAAAACCTTATAAGTAAGAAGAAGAATTTTAAATTCTATTCTAGAATTAACAGGAAGCCAATGAAGAGAGGCCAATATGGGTGAGATATGCTCTCTCCTTCTAGTCCCCGTCAGTACTCTAGCTGCAGCATTTTGAATTAACTGAAGGCTTTTCAGGGAACTTTTAGGACAACCTGATAATAATGAATTACAATAGTCCAGCCTAGAGGAAATAAATGCATGAATTAGTTTTTCAGCATCACTCTGAGACAAGACCTTTCTAATTTTAGAGATATTGCGTAAATGCAAAAAAGCACTCCTACATATTTGTTTAATATGCGCTTTGAATGACATATCCTGATCAAAAATGACTCCAAGATTTCTCACAGTATTACTAGAGGTCAAGGTAATGCCATCCAGAGTAAGGATCTGGTTAGGCACCATGTTTCTAAGATTTGTGGGGCCAAGTACAATAACTTCAGTTTTATCTGAGTTTAAAAGCAGGAAATTAGAGGTCATCCATGTCTTTATGTCTGTAAGACAATCCTGCAGTTTAGCTAATTGGTGTGTGTCCTCTGGCTTCATGGATAGATAAAGCTGGGTATCATCTGCGTAACAATGAAAATTTAAGCAATGCCGTCTAATAATACTGCCTAAGGGAAGCATGTATAAAGTGAATAAAATTGGTCCTAGCACAGAACCTTGTGGAACTCCATAATTAACCTTAGTCTGTGAAGAAGATTCCCCATTTACATGAACAAATTGTAATCTATTAGATAAATATGATTCAAACAACCGCAGCGCAGTGCCTTTAATACCTATGGCATGCTCTAATCTCTGTAATAAAATTTTATGGTCAACAGTATCAAAAGCAGTACTGAGGTCTAACAGAACAAGCACAGAGATGAGTCCACTGTCTGAGGCCATAAGAAGATCATTTGTAACCTTCACTAATGCTGTTTCTGTACTATGATGAATTCTAAAACCTGACTGAAACTCTTCAAATAGACCATTCCTCTGCAGATGATCAGTTAGCTGTTTTACAACTACCCTTTCAAGAATTTTTGAAAGAAAAGGAAGGTTGGAGATTGGCCTATAATTAGCTAAGATAGCTGGGTCAAGTGATGGCTTTTTAAGTAATGGTTTAATTACTGCCACCTTAAAAGCCTGTGGTACATAGCCAACTAATAAAGATAGATTGATCATATTAAGATCGATGCATTAAATAATGGTAGGGCTTCCTTGAGCAGCCTGGTAGGAATGGGGTCTAATAGACATGTTGATGGTTTGGATGAAGTAACTAATGAAAATAACTCAGACAGAACAATCTGAGAGAAAGAGTCTAACCAAATACCGGCATCACTGAATGCAGCCAAAGATAACGATACGTCTTTGGGATGGTTATGAGTAATTTTTTTCTCTAATAGTTAAAATTTTTATTAGCAAAGAAAGTCATGAAGTCATTACTAGTTAAAGTTAAAGGAATACTCGGCTCAATAGAGCTCTGACTCTTTGTCAGCCTGGCTACAGTGCTGAAAAGAAACCTGGGGTTGTTCTTATTTTCTTCAATTAGTGATGAGTAGAAAGATGTCCTAGCTTTACAGAGGGCTTTTTTATAGAGCAACAGACTCTTTTTCCAGGCTAAGTGAAGATCTTCTAAATTAGTGAGACGCCATTTCCTCTTCAACTTACGGGTTATCTGCTTTAAGCTGCAAGTTTGTGAGTTATACCACGGAGTCAGGCACTTCTGATTTAAAGCTCTCTTTTTCAGAGGAGCTACAGCATCCAAAGTTGTCTTCAATGAGCATGTAAAACTATTGACGAGATACTCTATCTCACTTACAGAGTTTAGGTAGCTACTCTGCACTGTGTTGGTATATGGCATTAGAGAACATAAAGAAGGAATCATATCCTTAAACCTAGTTACAGCGCTTTCTGAAAGACTTCTAGTGTAATGAAACTTATTCCCCACTGCTGGGTAGTTCATCAGAGTAAATGTAAATGTTATTAAGAAATGATCAGACAGAAGGGAGTTTTCAGGGAATACTGTTAAGTCTTCAATTTCGATACCATAAGTCAGAACAAGATCTAAGATATGATTAAAGTGGTGGGTGGACTCATTTACATTTTGAGCAAAGCCAATTGAGTCTAATAATAGATTAAATGCAGTGTTGAGGCTGTCATTCTCAGCATCTGTGTGGATGTGAAAATCGCCCACTATAATTATCTTATCTGAGCTAAGCACTAAGTCAGACAAAAGGTCTGAAAATTCACAGAGAAACTCACAGTAACGACCAGGAAGACGATAGATAACAACAAATAAAACTGGTTTTTGGGACTTCCAATTTGGATGGACAAGACTAAGAGTCAAGCTTTCAAATGAATTAAAGCTCTGTCTGGGTTTTTGATTAATTAATAAGCTGGAATGGAAGATTGCTGCTAATCCTCGCCCTCGGCCCGTGCTACGAGCGTTCTGGCAGTTAGTGTGACTCGGGGGTGTTGACTCATTTAAACTAACATAATCATCTTGCTGTAACCAGGTTTCTGTAAGGCAGAATAAATCAATATGTTGATCAATTATTATATCATTTACTAACAGGGACTTAGAAGAGAGAGACCTAATGTTTAATAGACCACATTTAACTGTTTTAGTCTGTGGTGCAGTTGAAGGTGCTATATTATTTTTTCTTTTTGAATTTATATGCTTAAATAGATTTTTGCTGGTTATTGGTAGTCTGGGAGCAGGCACCGTCTCTACGGGGATGGGGTAATGAGGGGATGGCAGGGGAAGAGAAGCTGCAGAGAGGTGTGTAAGACTACAACTCTGCTTCCTGGTCCCAATGTTGGGAAAGTGTCGGTACACAGACCCACAACAGGGGGCGCAAAGGAACGGACAATGGAGTAGGTCAAATAACAACACTTTACTGTTGTGAATGTGCACAACAAATACAACAGATTACAACAATAGATCAGAATCAATTCACAAAGGTGTCGTGTGGGCAGGCTCGAAGATAGGAGACACCTGTCCAAAGCAGAACCGGAACCACACGATTTCCTCCGCCACCAGACCCCGGGAATACTGGAGCCGCCAAGTCCCCGAACTCCCAGGTGGCCACTGCCTCCGCGTGTCGGACCTGGTACTGCTGGCGAGGAACAAAAACACAATTAAAGGTGTGCGCGTTTGCACCCAGTAATCCGCACGGCAGGAAAGCTACCTCCACCTCTCGTTGGAAAAAAGGTCTGTTATCACTCACAAAAATCACAAAAGGTTACTGTCAAGCAGTCAGCTGAGAATATTACCTTCCAGATAGAACGATATCTCGGCAAAGAGGTGGAGACGTCGTCCTGCTGATGTACCCCTGCTGATTGGTAACAGCTGTTGCAGGTGATGCGTGACAGCTGTCACCCTAGCTGCTCCTGTGAGGCGGCTGCGCCCTCTGGTGCCTGGAGCCCGCACTCCAGGCAGGGCGCCATCTGGTGGTGGGCCAGCAGTACCTCCTCTTCTGGCGGCCCACACAACACCCAACCCTGGATAGTCACGGTTTGGAGGATTTAAGAGAATTGGCCAGATTTCTAGAAATGAGAGCTGCTCCATCCAAAGTGGGATGGATGCCGTCTCTCCTAACAAGACCAGGTTTTCCCCAGAAACTTTGCCAATTATCTATGAAGCCCACCTCATTTTTTGGACACCACTCAGACAGCCAGCAATTCAAGGAGAACATGCGGCTAAACATGTCACTCCCGGTCTGATTGGAGAGGGGCCCAGAGAAAACTACAGAGTCCGACATTGTTTTTGCAAAGTTACACACCGATTCAATGTTAATTTTAGTGACCTCCGATTGGCGTAACCGGGTGTCATTACTGCCAACGTGAATTACAATCTTACCAAATTTACGCTTAGCCTTAGCCAGCAGTTTCAAATTTCCTTCAATGTCGCCTGCTCTGGCCCCCGGAAGACAATTGACTATGGTTGCTGGTGTCGCTAACTTCACATTTCTCAAAACAGAGTCGCCAATAACCAGAGTTATGTGTGGGTGTGTCGCCGAGTGGGGAAAAATGGTTAGAGATGTGAACGGGTTGGCGGTGTACACGGGGCTTCTGTTTAGGACTACGCTTCCTCCTCACAGTCACCCAGTCGGCCTGCTTTCCCGGCTGCTCGGGATCTGCCAGAGGGGAAACTAACAGCGGCTAAGCTACCTTGGTCCGCACCGACTACAGGGGCCTGGCTAGCTGTAGAATTTTCCACGGTGCGGAGCCAAGTCTCCAATTCGCCCAGCCTGGCCTCCAAAGCTACGAATAAGCTACACTTATTACAAGTACCATTACTGCTAAAGGAGGCTGAGGAATAACTAAACATTTCACACCCAGAGCAGAAAGTGCAGGAGAGACAGGAGAAGCCGCCATGCTAAACCGGCTAAGAGCTAGTAGCTGCGCTAAGCTAGCGGATTCCTAAAAACACACAAAGTGAATAATGTGTAAATAATTTAGAGGTGATTCAGCAGAGGGAGTGCTTTAGTTAAGGCACGTGAAGATTACACTGTGAAGCAAATCATTATCTAGGTAACTAGATCAATCTAACTGCGCAGATTAAACAGCTAACAGATACAGAAAAACACCGCTGTGCTCCGGAACAGGAAGTGATACAATACCGCAGTGAGAGCCAACCACCAGTAGAGGCAAGCAAGAGTTTGACTAGTCTCCCAGTTCCTGCCACTGAAAACATCTCCACAGCATGATGCTACCATCACCATGCTTCACTGTAGGGATGGTGCCTGGTTTCCTCCAAATGTGACACCTGACATTCACACGAAAGAGTTCAATCTTTGTCTCATCAGACCAGAGAATTTTGTTTCTCATGGTCTGAGAGTCCTTCAGGTGCCTTTTGGAAAACTCCAGGTGGGCTGCCATGTGCCTTTTACTAAAGAGTGGCTTCCATCTGGCCACACTACCACACAAGCCTGATTGGTGGATTGCTGCAAAGATGGTTGTCCTTCTGGAATGTTGTCCTCTCTCCACAGAGGAATGCTGGAACTCTGACAGAGTGACCATCAGGTTCTTGGTCACTTCCCTGACTAAGGCCCTTCTCCCTGATTGCTCAGTTCAGATGGGTGGCCAGCTCTACGAAGAGTCCTGGTGGATCTCAATCTCTTCCATTTACAGATGATGGAGGCCACTGTCCTCATTGAGACCTTTAAAGCAGCAGAAATGTTTCTGTACCCTTCCCCAGATTTGTGTCTCAAGACAATCCTGTCTCGGAGGTCTACAGACAATTCCTCTGAGTTCATGCTTGGTTTGTGCTCTGACATGCACTGTCAACTGTGGGCCCTTATATGTAGACAGGTGTGTACCTTTCCAATCATGTCAATCAACGGAATTTACGTAAAGTGACAGTGCAGGGTTGTACCCATGTGGGTTTATGATCTGTGACACTCTGTTTTGCACATTACGGTAATTAATGCAGTAAAGGTTTTGGTCATCATCATTGCAGTTGGGGGAACCTGACATGACATGGTGTTGGAAGTGGCCTGCCTTGAGTGATGGAGCGGTGAAGAGGTCTCCGTGTCTAGTGAGTTAGCTTTAGCTTACAGATCTTGTTTGCTGGCATGGAGACTGAAGGATCTTCGAGCATGAATCGACTGGCCACAGTAGCACCCCCCGACGGTGATATTTACTATCAACCCTGGAACTTTTCAACTTTTCAAAGCCACGGGACTGAGAGAAGTGGAACAGGGGGTCTGAGTGTGTCAGACTGTGAAAATAGCCTGAATAACTCATCTAAAGCTAACCAGTTAAACATGCTGGTGTACTGCATGGGGGATGAGCCTGATGATGTGCTGAAAGACCTTGATTTGTCATCCGCACAGCAGTAGCAGTACGGAGCAGTCAGAGGAGGCTTTGAAGCATACTTTGTTCTGAAAAGGAATGTTATTTATGAGTGAGCCACGTTTTGCAAGAGAGTGCAGCTGCCTGTGGAACAGTGGATTCCATCATGGCCCTGTATGTGCTGGCAAAAAACTGTGAGTATGGATGAAATTACAGGATAAAATTTTGAAACACAGGTTGGTGATGGGTCTTAAGGATTTGTCTCTCTTAGAGACAACGCTTCTTGATAGAGGCCTTACCCTCAAAAAGCATGAAGAATGGCACAGCAGTCTGAAGAGATAAAGAGGCAGCAGTCTGACCTGTGGGGAGATGTGTTTGACAGTAGGGATTGTTTGGATGCTGTGCACATTGTTGGGAACCAGTACAAACGTAATGTTAGGAAAGAGGCATTGGGACGGATAAAAGCTATAACCACTGTGCAGGGAAGGGCAGAGCACAGATCATGTCCAAAATTGGGAAATTGTCTTTTCATCCACCAGTCCAGTCATATTATCTTATCAGACCAGAGTGAGAGCCATGATTTTGCCAATGATGTCACATTTTTTAGGTTGTTATCAGTGACATGTATGCTCAGGGGCCAGTGTTCTTTTATGTGGACCATGTCTTGTTGAGGTTCTCCACAACTGCAGCTACTATCCATTTGTAGTCCCCACCTCACCATATTTTTCCTTGTTTTACGTATTATAGTGCTGCGTACCATTATAAGCTCATCTGTTTGGCAAAGGAAATAAGTGCCAGAGGTCACATCTGACAGTGAGAGGGATCATCGCATCTCATGAGACAGCTACCCCAGCCAATAAGGTGCTGTCTACCCATGGCCTGTTTGTTCCACTGGGTGCATGAAGCTTAGAGTAAACCTCAAAAGACAGACCTCAAATTCCGCACCAGACAACATGAACAAAAGAAGAAAGAAGACTCCAGCCCTTTGTTTTGCAAGATGGAACATCAGGACCATGTGCCCTGGCCTCTCTGCTGATGTGCAGCAAAATAACGATGCCCACAAAACTGCTGTCATTGACAGGGAACTCTCATGACTAAATGTTGACATTGTAGACAGTGGTACCATCAAGGAACAGCACCCAACAGCACTGTTGGGAAGGCCTTCACCCATGTTGCCTTAGCGCATCTACAACCCCAATTACAATGAAGTTGGGATGTTGTATGAAATGTAAATAAAAACAAAATACAATGATTTTCAAATCCTCTTCAATCTATATTCATTTGAATCCACCACAAAGACAAGATATTTAATTTTCAAACTAATAGACTTTTTTGTTTTTGTGCAAATATTTACTCATTTTGAAATGGATGCCTGCAACGCATTTCAAAAAAGCTGGGACAGTGGCAACAAAGACTGGGAAAGTTGATGAATGCTCAAAGAACATCTGTTTGGAACATTCCACAGGTGAACAGATTAATTGGAAACAGGTGAGTGTCATGATTGGGTATAAAAGGAGCATCCCCAAAAGGCTCAGCCATTCACAAGCAAAGATGGGGCGAGAATCACCACTTTGTGAACAAATGTGTGAAAAAATAGTGCAACAGTTTAAGAACAATGCCTCTCAACATTCAATTGCAAGAAATTTGCCAAAAACCAACATTAAAAACCGACATCATTGTGTAAAGGATCTTGCTGCGTGGGCTCAGAAATAATTCAGAAAACCATTGTCAGTTAACACTTTGTCGCTACATCTACAAGTGCAAGTTAAAACTCTACCATGCAAAGCAAAAGCCATACATCAACAATATCCAGAAATGCCGCTACCTTCCCTAGGCCTGAGCTCATTTGAAATGGACAGACGCAAAGTGGAAAAGTGTGCTGTGGTCTGATGAGACCACATTTCATATTGTTTTTGTTTCTTCAGGCTCCTCTCCTGTGGAACCAGCTCCCAATTCAGATCAGGGAGACAGATACCCTCTCTACTTTTAAGATTAGGCTTAAAACTTTCCTTTTCGCTAAGGCTTATAGTTAGGGCTGGATCGGGTGACCCTGGACCATCCCTTGGTTATGCTGCTTTAGACGTAGATTGTGGGGGGGTTCCCATGATGCACTGTTTCTTTCTCTTTTTGCTCCGTATGCATCACTCTGCATTTAATCATTAGTGATCGATCTCTGCCCCCCTTCACGGCATGTCTTTTTCCTGGTTTTTTCCCTCAGCCCCAACCAGTCTCAGCAGAAGACTGCCCCTCCCTGAGCCTGGTTCTGCTGGAGGTTTCTTCCTGTTAAAAGGGAGTTTTTCCTTCCCACTGTTGCCAAGTGCTTGCTCATAGGGGTCGTTTTGATCGTTGGGGTTTTTTATAATTATTGTATGGCCTTGCCTTACAATATGGAGCGCCTTGGGGCAACTGTTTGTTGTGATTTGGCGCTATATAAGAAAAAAGTTGATTGGTTGATTGATTGATACATCATGGACGTCGTGTCCTCCGGACAAAAGAGGAAAAAGACCATCCAGATTGTTACCTGCGCCAAGTTCAAAAGCCAGCATCTGTGATGGTATGGGGGTGTGTTAGTGTCCATGGCATGGGCAACTTACACATCTGTGATGGCACCATCAATGCTGAAAGGTACTTCCAGGTTTTGGAGCAACACATGCTGCCATCCAAGCAACGTCTTTTTCAGGGACGTCCCTGCTTGTTTCAGCAAGACAATGCCAAGCCATATTCTGTATGTGTTACAACAGCGTGGCTTCATAGTAAAAGAGTGCGGGTACTGGACTGGCCTGCCTGCAGTCCAGACCTGTCACCCATTGAAAATGTGTGGCACATTATGAAATATGTGCCACACAGAGACCCTGGACTGTTGAACAACTGAAGTCGTACATCAAGCAAGAATAGGAAATAGGAATCCCAACCTACAAAGCTTCAACAATTAGTGTCCTCAGTTCCCAAACGCTTATTGAGTGTTGTTAGAAGGAAAGGTGATGTAACACAGTGGTAAACATACCACTGTTTTTTGAAATGAGTTGCAGCATCCATTTCACAATGAGCAAATATGTGCACAAAACAATAAAGTTTATCAGTTTGAACATTAAATATACTGTCTTTGTGGTGTATTCAATTGAATATACTGTAGGTTGAAGAGGATTTCCAAATCATTGTATTCTGTTTTTATTTACATTTTACACAACGTCCCAACTTCATTGGAACTGAGGTTGTACAGACCTTGACCTTGCGTATTTACCCAGAGTCCCAGTGTGGCTTTCAAGCTGGGAGGTCTACCATGGACAGGATCTTTCATTCAATCCGCCAGCTGCAGAAGTGTCAAGAGCAGCAAACTCCACTCTACATTGCCTTCAATGACCTGACCAAGGCTTTCAGTCAAAAGTGGACTCTTCAAGCTACTGCAGAAGATCGGCCATCCCTCAAAAGTCCTAGCAGTGGTCTTGTCGTTTTATCGGAACATGCACAGTACAATTTACTTCAATGGCACAACATCAGAGGCTGGGCGAATTGGAGACTCGGCTCCGCACCGTGGAAAATTCTACAGCTAGCCAGGCCCCTGTAGTCGGTGCGGACCAAGGTAGCTTAGCCGCCATTAGTTTCCCTCTGGCAGATCCCGAGCAGCCGGGAAAGCAGGCCGACTGGGTGACTGTGAGGAGGAAGCGTAGCCCTAAACAGAAGCCCCATGTACACCGCCAACCCGTTCACATTTCTAACCGTTTTTCCACACTCGGCGACACACCCGCCGAAGAACAAACTCTGGTTATTGGCGACTCTGTTTTGAGAAATGTGAAGTTAGCGACACCAGCAACCATAGTCAATTGTCTTCCGGGGGCCAGAGCAGGCGACATTGAAGGAAATTTGAAACTGCTGGCTAAGGCTAAGCGTAAATTTGGTAAGATTGTAATTCACGTTGGCAGTAATGACACCCGGTTACGACAATCGGAGGTCACTAAAATCGGTGTGTAACTTTGCAAAAACAATGTCGGACTCTGTAGTTTTCTCTGGGCCCCTCCCCAATCGAACCGGGAGTGACATGTTTAGCCGCATGTTCTCCTTGAATTGCTGGCTGTCTGAGTGGTGTCCAAAAAATGAGGTGGGCTTCATAGATAATTGGCAAAGCTTCTGGGAAAACCTGGTCTTGTTAGGAGAGACGGCATCCATCCCACTTTGGATGGAGCAGCTCTCATTTCTAGAAATCTGGCCAATTTTATTAAATCCTCCAAACCGTGACTATCCAGGGTTGGGACCAGGAAGCAGAGTTGTAGTCTTACACACCTCTCTGCAGCTTCTCTCCCCCTGCCATCCCCTCATTACCCCATCCACGTAGAGACAGTGCCTGCTCCCAGACCACCAATAACCAGCAAAAATCTATTTAAGCATAAAAATTCAAAAAGAAAAAATAATATAGCACCTTCAACTGCACTACAGACTAAAACAGTTAAATGTGGTCTATTAAACATTAGGTCTCTCTCTTCTAAGTCCCTGTTAGTAAATGATATAATAATTGATCAACATATTGATTTATTCTGCCTTACAGAAACCTGGTTACAGCAGGATGAATATGTTAGTTTAAATGAGTCAACACCCCCGAGTCACACTAACTGCCAGAATGCTCGTAGCACGGGCCGAGGCGGAAGATTAGCAGCAATCTTCCATTCCAGCTTATTAATTAATCAAAAACCCAGACAGAGCTTTAATTCATTTGAAAGCTTGACTCTTAGTCTTGTCCATCCAAATTGGAAGTCCCAAAAACCAGTTTTATTTGTTGTTATCTATCATCCTCCTGGTCGTTACTGTGAGTTTCTCTGTGAATTTTCAGAACTTTTGTCTGACTTAGTGCTTAGCTCAGATAAGATAATTATAGTGGGCGATTTTAACATCCACACAGATGCTGAGAATGACACTGCATTTAATCTATTATTAGACTTTACTTACGTTTCATTACACTAGAAGTCTTTCAGAAAGCGCTGTAACTAGGTTTAAGGATATGTTTCCTTCTTTATGTTCTCTAATGCCATATACCAACACAGTGCAGTGTAACTACCTAAACTCTGTAAGTGAGATAGAGTATCTCGTCAATAGTTTTACATCCTCATTGAAGACAACTTTGGATGCTGTAGCTCCTCTGAAAAAGAGAGCTTTAAATCAGAAGTGCCTGACTCCGTGGTATAACTCACAAACTCGCAGCTTAAAGCAGATAACCTGTAAGTTGGAGAGGAAATGGCATCTCACTAATTTAGAAGATCTTCACTTAGCCTGGTAAAAGAGTCTGTTGCTCTATAAAAAAGCCCTCCGTAAAGCTAGGGCATCTTACTACTCATCACTAATTGAAGAAAATAAGAACAACCCCAGGTTTCTTTTCAGCACTGTAGCCAGGCTGACAAAGAGTCAGAGCTCTATTGAGCCGAGTATTCCTTTAACTTTAACTAGTAATGACTTCATGACTTTCTTTGCTAATAAAATTTTAACTATTAGAGAAAAAATTACTCATAGCCATCCCAAAGACGTATCGTTATCTTTGGCTGCTTTCAGTGATGCCGGTATTTGGTTAGACTCTTTCTCTCAGATTGTTCTGTCTGAGTTATTTTCATTAGTTACTTCATCCAAACCATCAACATGTCTATTAGACCCCATTCCTACCAGGCTGCTCAAGGAAGCCCTACCATTATTTAATGCTTCGATCTTAAATATGATCAATCTATCTTTATTAGTTGGCTATGTACCACAGGCTTTTAAGGTGGCAGTAATTAAACCATTACTTAAAAAGCCATCACTTGACCCAGCTATCTTAGCTAATTATAGGCCAATCTCCAACCTTCCTTTTCTCTCAAAAATTCTTGAAAGGGTAGTTGTAAAACAGCTAACTGATCATCTGCAGAGGAATGGTCTATTTGAAGAGTTTCAGTCAGGTTTGAGAATTCATCATAGTACAGAAACAGCATTAGTGAAGGTTACAAATGATCTTCTTATGGCCTCAGACAGTGGACTCATCTCTGTGCTTGTTCTGTTAGACCTCAGTGCTGCTTTTGATACGGTTGACCATAAAATTTTATTACAGAGATTAGAGCATGCCATAAGTATTAAAGGCACTGTGCTGCGGTGGTTTGAATCATATTTATCTAATAGATTACAATTTGTTCATGTAAATGGGGAATCTTCTTCACAGACTAAGGTTAATTATGGAGTTCCACAAGGTTCTGTGCTAGGACCAATTTTATTCACTTTATACATGCTTCCCTTAGGCAGTATTATTAGACAGCATTGCTTAAATTTTCATTGTTACGCAGATGATACCCAGCTTTATCTATCCATGAAGCCAGAGGACACACACTAATTAGCTAAACTGCAGGATTGTCTTACAGACATAAGGACATGGATGACCTCTAATTTCCTGCTTTTAAACTCAGATAAAACTGAAGTTATTGTACTTGGCCCCACAAATCTTAGAAACATGGTGTCTAACCAGATCCCTACTCTGGATGGCATTACCCTGACCTCTAGTAATACTGTGAGAAATCTTGGAGTCAGTTTTGATCAGGATATGTCATTCAAAGCTCATATTAAACAAATATGTAAGACTGCTTTTTTGCATTTACGCAATATCTCTAAAATTAGAAAGGTCTTGTCTCAGAGTGATGCTGAAAAACTAATTCATGCATTTATTTCCTCTAGGCTGGACTATTGTAATTCATTATTATCAGGTTGTCCTAAAAGTTCCCTGAAAAGCCTTCAGTTAATTCAAAATGCTGCAGCTAGAGTAATGACGGGGACTAGAAGGAGAGAGCATATCTCACCCATATTGGCCTCTCTTCATTGGCTTCCTGTTAATTCTAGAATAGAATTTAAAATTCTTCTTCTTACTTATAAGGTTTTGAATAATCAGGTCCCATCTTATCTTAGGGACCTCATAGTACCATATCACCCCAATAGAGCGCTTCGCTCTCAGACTGCAGGCTTACTTGTAGTTCCTAGGGTTTGTAAGAGTAGCTTTCAGGCTCCTCTCCTGTGGAACCAGCTCCCAGTTCGGATCAGGGAGACAGACACCCTCTCTACTTTTAAGATTAGGCTTAAAACTTTCCTTTTTGCTAAAGCTTATAGTTATGGCTGGATCAGGTGACCCTGAACCATCCCTTAGTTATGCTGCTATAGACTTAGACTGCTGGGGGGTTCCCATAATGCACTGAGTGTTTCTTTCTCTTTTTGCTCTGTATGCACCACTCTGCATTTAATCATTAGTGATTGATCTCTGCTCCCCTCCACAGCATGTCTTTTTCCTGGTTCTCTCCCTCAGCCCCAACCAGTCCCAGCAGAAGACTGCCCCTCCCTGAGCCTGGTTCTGCTGGAGGTTTCTTCCTGTTAAAAGGGAGTTTTTCCTTCCCACTGTCGCCAAGTGCTTGCTCACAGGGGGTCGTTTTGACCGTTGGGGTTTTTCTGTGATTATTGTATGGCTTTTGCCTTGCAATATAAAGCGCCTTGGGGCAACTGTTGTGATTTGGCGCTATATAAATAAAATTGATTTGATTTGATTTGATTTGGAAATTCCAAAAAGATCTGGCAAAGTTTAAATAAATTAACGGGGAAGGATAAAAAAGCAAAACAAGAAATTGAGCTAAAAATATTTAAAAATAAAAATATTATATCAATATTGCTGTGACTGATCCAGATCTATTGACAAATGAATTTAATAATTATTTCCTTAATTCTGTGAGGGAAATAAGTGAATTATTTCCATCTCCTTATCTCAAACCAAGGTCCATTGATCTCACACAGCCTGTTTTTAATTTACATGAAATAAAAGGGCTGGAAGTGTCCAAAATTATTGGTTCACTAAAAAATTTGAAAGCTAAAGACATTCATGGACTAGACACTCATCTCCTAAAATTATGCAAAGAGTCCCTTATTGCACCAATAACACACATGGTTAATTTATCACTTAAACAGAGAGTTGTCCCATCGTCCTGGAAACTGGCCACAGTCACCCCAATCTTTAAATCTGGTGACAGTTCAAATATATCCAATTATCAACCAATCTGTATACTTCCAGTCATTTCCAAGGTTGTTGAGAGATGGGTAGCAAATATTATAAATGACCATTTAAATTATAGTCCCTTTAATCTACATCCTATGCAATTTGGGTTCAGAGCAAACCACTCCACTGAATCAGCAAACAGCTTCTTTATAGAAAAGGTGAAAAGTAAATTGGATATACGAGGGCTGTCTGTAAAGTATAGGTCCTTTTTATTTTTTTCAAAAACTATATGGATTTCATTCATATGTTTTTACGTCAGACATGCTTGAACCCTCGTGCGCATGCGTGAGTTTTTCCACGCCTGTCGGTGACGTCATTCGCCTGTGAGCACTCCTTGTGGGAGGAGTCGTCCAGCCCCTCGTCGGAATGCCAACGCGACGCGGCGGCACAGGAAAAACACCTCCGTGTTGATAACCATTTGTTAAAATCCAGTTGGCTTTTGATGGCTTTCAGTGGAGTGAGTATATGAGAAATTGTTTATCAGCTGGAGATGTTCCAACTTGTCCTTAAGGCTTCCAACAGAGGTGTTTTTCCTGTGGCAGAGCGTCGCGGCAGCTGCGAGCCGACGCTGCAATCCGCCCGCACGTCTTTCATTAAAAAAATCTCCTTTAACAGTGGAATATCCGGATAAAATGCTGAAACCGACTTCTTCTGAAACTTCTCTGTTCTCTCACAACGTCCTGGATCAATAGAGCCTGAAATGTGGAGGTTTTCAGCTTGAAACAGGCTGATGACGCTGCCTGAGAGCGCTGCGCGACGTCTCACACCGTGAAAAGTCCTTAAAGCAACAGAATCACCTCAAAATCTCTCATCAGCTGTTAAAATTTTCACTGAAGACCAGCTTAATTTTTCGAACCATGTCCACTTCGATGTGTCTCACAGGTTTAGAAAAAATTTTGATCAAACAAAGCGCCAGTCTCTCAGCAACTTCTCAGACAAAGGAATTCCGACGAGGGGCTGGACGACTCCTCCCACAAGGAGTGCTCACAGGCGAATGACGTCACCGACAGGCGTGGAAAAACTCACGCATGCGCACGAGGGTTCAAGCATGTCTGACGTAAAAACATATGAATGAAATCCATATAGTTTTTGAAAAAAATAAAAAAGGACCTATACTTTACGGACAGACCTCGTATATATCCTTGTGTTGGTGCAGTGTTCCTTGACCTTAAAAAGGTTTTCGACACTGTTAACCATGAAATTCTTCTAACAAAATTAACACACTTCAATTTTTCGCCAGTGTAAAATCATCGGTCATGGATGTCTCTGTTGGTGTGCCGCAAGGATCAATACTTGGTTCTCTGTTATTCTCCCTGTACATAAATGATCTTCCCAAAATATGTAATAACATGAATTTCCAAATGTATGCAGATGATGCTGTAATTTATACTCATGCAAGGAGCGTTAAAAAGGCAGCTTTTATTCTGACCTCAGCCATGGAGCAAGTAAATGACTGGCTTTTTAAATCATGTTTGCTTCTCAATTCCAAAAAAATGGTCTGTTTGATGTTCTCAAAGCAATAAAAAGAAATAAAAAGTTCCAGAGTATTCTTGAGAGGAGAAGAATTACAACTTGTCACAGAATTCAAGTACCTCGGCGTGATACTTGATTCCACTTTGTCCTTCAAAAATCATATTAAAAACTTGCCAATACTGTCAAATTTAACCTTAAAAATTTTAAACAAATCAGGTCTTTTCTAACACTTGGTGCTGCCAGAATGTTTCTCCATTCATTGATTTGATCTCATATTGAATATTGCATTACAAGTTGGTCTCTCACCACAGTTACCAGTTTGAAATTAATTGAATCACTGTACAAAAAATCTCTTAAAGTTTTTGACCGAAAACCTAATTCTTTTCATGTATGTAATATTTTAAACAAGTACAATCTTTTCAATTTTGAAAATTTGATAAATTTTAAGTATGTATGCTTCATTTATAAAGCACTACATGGACTAGCCCCACCTCCAGTGTCTACCTTATTTAAACCTAAGATTTCAAGTGACCTGAGAACTAGGGCCTCCTCCAGAGTAGACTGTGAGGTCCCCCACAGGAGAACAACTTTTGGACAGAACTGTTGTGTGGGCCGCCAGAACAGGAGGTACTGCTGGCCCACCACCAGAGGGCGCCCTGCCTGAAGTGCGGGCTTCAGGCACGAGAGGGCACTGCCGCCACGGACACAGCCGGGAGTGACAGCTGTCACACATTAATTCCTGACAGCTGTCACTCATTCTTCATCATCCCACTCCATAAAACCCAGACGTCATCTCCACCTCATCGCCGAGATATCGTACTTCAATGGAGGTAATATCCTCAGCCATTTGTGGTAACTAATAATCTGTCTATTGTGAGTGTTTGCAGGAGTACCGGTCCTTAGTTTGTGGGGGCTGAGTGAGTGCAGGACGGCACTCATTTCCCCTGAGGAATCACTGCGGTACTCATCAGCATATTGAGTGACAGGTGGAGGTGGCATTCCCACCATTGTTGTTACTGGGTGTACACACACCCACACTTGACTGTCTTTGTTCTTCGCCAGCAGTACCAGATCCGACAGTCGGGGACGGTGATCAGGACAGACGTCTTCTATCCTCGAGCCTGCCCACACGTCACCTTTGTGGATTGACTGTAATCATATTCTGAGATTGTCTGTGTATTCGTTGTGCACCTTCACAACATTAAATTGTTATTTTTTGGCTCATCTATTTACCGTTCATTTGCGCCCCCTGTTGTGGGTCCGTGTCACTACACTTTCACAACAGGATATCTCGGCCAGCGTCATGGATCCCGAGGGGCATCATCCATCTGTTGGACAGCCAATGGAAGGGCAGGGTGCACAGGCGTCTGCAGGAGGCGTACTCGGTGAGTTGCAGCAAATCCTCACCGCCTTTACCGCTCGGCTGGATTTGATGTCTGAGCAAAACATCATCCTTAATCGCAGGATGGAGGCTCTCACCGCACAGGTGGAAGCGCACGATCAGAGCGCTGCTGCGGCTCCTCCTCCTGCCGACCCAGTGCCGGGTATTAACATTCCACTGGTCGTTCAACAAACCCCCCCTCCATCCCCTGAAGCATACGTAAGTCCCCCTGAGCCATACGGGGGTTGTGTGGAGACGTGCGCGGACTTTCTGATGCAGTGTTCACTCGTCTTTGCAGAGCACATACAGAAAAACTGCCCCAAACAGCCACAACAACAACCGCCCTCAGAGACTGGGCTAAGGGGGGGTCAAAACATTCACGTGGGACACACACAGATTGCCACACGACTCCCAGTTACAATCCTGAGCGGGGATTTAACCCTTCAAGCCCCAGCACTGGTGGACACGGGGTCAGAAGGGAATTTGCTAGACAGCAGATGGGCAAGGGAGGTAGGGCTCCCTCTGGTGGCGCTTCCTTCGCCATTGCAGGTGTGGGCACTAGATGGCACCCTCCTCCAGTATTCACCAGGTTCGGTGGCGGCAGAAATCGTGTGGTTCCGGCTCTTCTCAGGACAGACGTCTTCTATCCTCGAGCCTGCCCACACGTCACCTTTGTGGATTGACTGTAATCATATTCTGAGATTGTCTGTGTATTCGTTGTGCACCTTCACAACATTAAATTGTTATTTTTTGGCTCATCTATTGACTGTTCATTTGCGCCCCCTGTTGTGGGTCCGTGTCACTACACTTTCACAACAAGAACACTCTCTCTGTGAGGGCCACTAACATCTGGAACAGTCTTCCTCTGCACATACGGGAGAGCACTACATTGATCAGGTTTAGAGCTCAACTCAAACTATGACTGAAAAAGTGTCCCTATTCAAATAAATACATAAATAAATAAATAAATACATGCATGACAAGAAATTGAAAACACTTATTTCTGTTGCTGGCCATTTAAAATCAAATGACAAAACAGAAGTAATAATAAAATAAAATATCAATAATACGGATAATAATAATAATAATAATAATAATGTCAATATTAATGTGTGAATATGATAACAACAATGTAAACAATTTAAAAATACATTAAGACAGTAAATTAACATAAAATAATTACATAGATCAAGCTGGTAGTGTGTTACTGACTCACTGTCATCCTACATACAGAGAATCTCTCTCCTTCCTCTCTGTCTTTTCCACCATTTTCCCTGTTTAAGACACTCTTAGGCTTCTTAAAAGTCCTCCTCCCTACTCTTATCAGTTTGGCACCTTAGGAGCTCTCTTAAGGCCTAAAGTGCTTTGCGGACAACTTTGATCTTACCAAGGGATAATTCTGAGAAATGTCTAAGAATTCAAGGAATTCTATGATTTTTCTTAGAATAACGTCACTAGGAGCTATTTTTAGCCTTAGGCTGCTTCGTGGATATGGGCCCTGGATGCCATACCATTGTCTCACACAGACGGACAGATGCCAGCAGGCGTGTGTGCCCTGTTTAGTGCACGCCACGCTCTCCTGCTTAGTTTATTTCCTTTTGTTAGTTTTTATTTGGGGTCTTGTATTGTCATTACTGGTTCTGACTGACCTTGAATCTTGTTAGGTACTTTGTGGTGATAGGTTTCACCAGTGGTGGGCACAGATAACCAAAAAATTAACTTCGATAACAGATAATCAGATAACTGAAAAGTTATCTTTGATAAAGATAAACCGATGAACCACCCAAAAATGTATCGGAAGTTACAGATAACCGATAAATTCCAGTATTGTCTCTGATACATTTGCAACTGCTAACAAGCTGAATTTGAGTTTTAACACCACGATCGCTTTTGGAAGCATAAAAAGCGACATAAGACCCAAATAATGAGTCAGCACTTCTATGTTTGAACATGCTGCCCCCTTTTGGAAGCTACACGGGTACAACACCCTGAGAGCAGCCACAAAGCCTAGCTCTCTACCAATCACGATGCTCCGGTCAGGCGGAGGTCTTGAAAAATAAAGGCATCCTGACTTATGGTTTTGTGTGAATACTGATAGAATAACTCCATTAATGTCAATTCTGTCATTTGTACAAAGTTAAAATATAACATATATCTTTTAATGTTGAATAATGCACTAATTCTGAGGTTTTGTAACAAAAACAGACAGATCGTAAAGGATTCTGGGTAAATGGGCCTCTGCTAAACACTGACTGGTTCAGTCATTCATTATGTAAACCAACACATTAATGTGACGTGTGTTGTGTGTTGGTGTTTACAGATAAATGTGCTTTTGTAAAATATTCCATTTTTTATTTGTAAAAACAGGCATTTTTACAGAGCCCTGGAAGTGTCATTGCAAAATGTTTTGCATGTGGAGAGAATGTACGCTCTTATTAGTGCCGTGCGCACGTTTTATGATGTATTGTCTTGTCAATATTGTCTTGACACATAAATGTTGGCTTTACACTGTGCGAGTTTTGGCACTTTTTCAGATGATTTTTCATTTGGGTGAGAAATTTTTGGACCGAGTTTCAGGTTAATCGCACGGCCTGCATCGTGTAGTGTACATGGAGTAACAAGCTGCGTTCAACATCTCACGACCACCTCCTGATCACCGATCGTATGGTCGAATGAAAATCAAACCTGTTTGATATTATTCTGGTCTGGCTGCTGAAGAGCTACAAGCATCCAACCTCTCGCACTGTGCCTGTGCAAACACCGCAGAGCTGTCTTGTAATGTTTTTTGTTGTTGTTGTTGTTTTGTTTTTAAACTTAATTTGTAAAAAAAAAAAAAAAGCCATTTGCAAAGCCAAAAAGTTGATTTGGCAACCATCTGATATAACCGGGGTCAAAATAAATAGAACACTGCCATCTACTGGCAGAGTGTCTGAAATGCATTCGTCCTGTCATGAACGTACTGAGATTACTCATAATGCACTGCTGGGCACAGCATGTGCTCACAAAATCTTAAAAATTAGCACATTACTTTAAAACTAAAACATATATCTGATGTTTTCATTTTATAAAACTTCAGGCATGACAGTAATTTTAAATAACTTGTCCAAAATTAGTTTGATTAAAATTTGAACCATAAGTTAAAAATGTATGCCTCTGGATGACTTGGGTGATATTGCCAGCATATTGGTATGGTGTTAAAAGAAATTATTTTAATTTATTTATTTTTTTTTTTTGTCACCAGTTCTCCTTTGTCTGCAGAGGATAGAGTGGTTTCTCCTGAAACTAGCTCACATCTGTTTATAGAGGATAGAACAATACATCTCTTAAGAAACTTTCAACAGGTAGGTCTCAACTGATTTTAAATTTTAAAAATGCTTGCTGCTGTTCAGCTTCGTTTGCTACATTATCGGTCTAAAAGTTATCAGACGACAATTCATCAGAAGATAATTAGCCCAATAATGGTTTTTAAAGTTATCTAAAAAGATAATCCAATAATGAAAACATTATCTTATCTATATATCTATATATACATTATCTTTGATAATTATCTGTTATTGGATTATCGGAAGTGTGCCCACCACTGGGTTTCACTGCAGCTTGAGTTTCCACAAAAATGGGTCTGTGTTGGGATCTTTGGATATCATCTAGCACTGTTCTTTTGAAGAGGTTTGACCTTGGTGATGATACAAAAACCAGGTCTGGGTTGTACCCTCTATTCCACATTCCACTTAAGAAGGGTGGTTTACTTTTGGGGTCGTACAGGAGTGGTTTTGTTTCCTGTTTTTCTCAAGCCTACAGTGGATTTTTTGGGAATATTGGCCAAAGGCGCTCTCACCTTCACCCACGCACTGAATTGCCGGAGGAGGAGGAGATACGCTGAAGCACTAGTACGCCTCCACCGTCGCTGTCACTGTACATCGTTACCAGGCATATATTCTTCTCCAATGTACACAGATCAAGATGCAGGACTGTCTGACAAAACAAAGGGTAGTGGAATCTGTTTTTACACCAACATGATGTGAAAGTGAGCCAAAAGCACTGCTCTCCTAATCTTGAAACTTTTTGTATTAACTGCAAACCCTTCAACTCACACCATGAGTTCTCCCCATTCATTCTGGTTGGTGTTTTGGACTGGGATGTATTCAAGACTGCCACCAACAGTCTGGATGAGTACACAGATGCTGTGACTTCATATATCAGCTTCTATGAGGACTGCTGCATTCCATCATGAACCACGGTGAGGTATAACAACAACAAACCCTGGTTCATTCCTGAACTATAAACACTGTATATAGGCAGTGACAAAATAACATAGTTGACATTTATTCTTCTGACCGTGGCTATACATATAATGCTGGCCAGAGCAGTGAGTCAAATGTTCAAACAAATGATATTTTAGACCCCCAAGAGACAGTAAGCAAACCCACATTTGTGAATGAGAGCAACACTTTCACCTCGTTTTGTATCACAAGGGATGTGACTAAATGTGTACACCGATATGCAGGCTTCATTTAAGGGGAGGACAGTGGTAGGTATCAGCCACGTGTCACATAACATAAGATGCCTAAAATTACGTTTGGGGTTTTGGTAGCAGACATGGAATTTTTGACAAGGCAGAAACAGCTTATCCAGTGTAATAACAGGAACTAAATTTCACCCTACACACTTTATGGGTACGCCTGTGGAACCAGTCCACAGTCTCAACTTGAAAAATTTCCCTTTCTTGCACATAGACTACACTGTCATCATAGTAGATTTCCTGCACTAATTTCCTCCTGGGGTAATGGATTCCACATCAACATTAAACGTAAGCCCTGCGGGTTCTCTAATCACCTGCTCTGTGGCCTGCTGTAGAGTCCTAATGTTACCCTCCCTGTAGAACTCTATTTATGCTCACAGTTAAGATGACGGCACCTTCCTCAGTTGGGGTAACACTGTCTGGCATCAGCAAGCCATGGTGACCCCAGAAAGAAGGCCAGTTATATAACTAAAGCCTTGCTGTCGACAAAACTGTGCCAGTAACCTATTCAATGGCGTCAGCCTACTAAACATCCCATCATTACCCTGACAGCAGAAGGGACCAGAGACTATTAACTGATGTTAAAACATCTTTCTGGCGAGGTCACAAGTTGTCTCTATGTCCATTTTTGTGACCTCCAATTGTCTCATTCTATATCAACGCCGATATGAATAACTATGTGGCTGTATCTAGTGTGGTGTTCTCTGTTCCTAAATTTACTCTTTGTTCGTAAAGTTCAGAAGAGGTCTACATGATGCAGGTTTACTCTGTGTTACCAAAGGCCCAGTCTCCAGGGGTAACAACCATCCTGCCACATTTTCACGACAAAATGTGACAGGTGTGCATGCCACATTCTCTCAACTGTCACTGACCATGCATAAAGTGAGAAACCAGTTCGTTTTAACCCAAATGCTGCCAAATAAAATAGCAACTGTATTTCCTAATTAGTCAAACAATCAATCAATTTTATTTATATAGCGCCAAATCACAACAACAGTTGCCCCAAGGCGCTTTATATTGCAAGGCAAAAGCCATACAATAATCACAGAAAAACCCCAACGGTCAAAACGACCCCCTATGAGCAAGCACTTGGCGACAGTGGGAAGGAAAAAAACTCCCTTTTAACAGGAAGAAACCTCCAGCAGAACCAGGCTCAGGGAGGGGCAGTCTTCTGCTGGGACTGGTTGGGGCTGAGGGAGAGAACCAGGAAAAAGACATGCTGTGGAGGGGAGCAGAGATCAATCACTAATGATTAAATGCAGAGTGGTGCATGCAGAGCAAAAAGAGAAAGAAACACTCAATGCATCATGGGAACCCCCCAGCAGTCTAAGTCTATAGCAGCATAACTAAGGGATGGTTCAGGGTCACCTGATCCAGCCCTAACTATAAGCTTTAGCAAAAAGGAAAGTTTTAAGCCTAATCTTAAAAGTAGAGAGGGTGTCTGTCTCCCTGATCTGAATTGGGAGCTGGTTCCACAGGAGAGGAGCCTGAAAGCTGAAGGCTCTGCCTCCCATTCTACTCTTACAAACCCTAGGAACTACAAGTAAGCCTGCAGTCTGAGAGTGAAGTGCTCTATTGGGGTGATATGGTACTATAAGCAAGCAAGCAATTTTTTTTATACAGCGCCAAATCACAACAAACAGTTGCCCCAAGGCGCTTTATATTGTAAGGCAAGGCCATACAATAATTATGTAAAACCCCAACGGTCAAAACGACCCCCTGTGAGCAAGCACTTGGCTACAGTGGAAAGGAAAAACTCCCTTTTAACAGGAAGAAACCTCCAGCAGAACCAGGCTCAGGGAGGGGCAGTCTTCTGCTGGGACTGGTTGGGGCTGAGGGAGAGAACCAGGAAAAAGACATGTTGTGGAGGGGAGCAGAGATCGATCACTAATGATTAAATGCAGAGTGGTGCATACAGAGCAAAAAGAGAAAGAAACAGTGCATCATGGGAACCCCCCAGCAGTCTACGTCTATAGCAGCATAACTAAGGGATGGTTCAGGGTCACCTGATCCAGCCCTAACTATAAGCTTTAGCAAAAAGGAAAGTTTTAAGCCTAATCTTAAAAGTAGAGAGGGTGTCTGTCTCCCTGATCTGAATTGGGAGCTGGTTCCACAGGAGAGGAGCCTGAAAGCTGAAGGCTCTGCCTCCCATTCTACTCTTACAAACCCTAGGAACTACAAGTAAGCCTGCAGTCTGAGAGCGAAGCGCTCTATTGGGGTGATATGGTACTACGAGGTCCCTAAGATAAGATGGGACCTGATTATTCAAAACCTTATAAGTAAGAAGAAGAATTTTAAATTCTATTCTAGAATTAACAGGAAGCCAATGAAGAGAGGCCAATATGGGTGAGATATGCTCTCTCCTTCTAGTCCCCGTCAGTACTTTAGCTGCAGCATTTTGAATTAACTGAAGGCTTTTTAGGGAACTTTTAGGACAACCTGATAATAATGAATTACAATAGTCCAGCCTAGAGGAAATAAATGCATGAATTAGTTTTTCAGCATCACTCTGAGACAAGACCTTTCTGATTTTAGAGATATTGCGTAAATGCAAAAAAGCAGTCCTACATATTTGTTTAATATGCGCTTTGAATGACATATCCTGATCAAAAATGACTCCAAGATTTCTCACAGTATTACTAGAGGTCAGGGTAATGCCATCCAGAGTAAGGATCTGGTTAGACACCATGTTTCTAAGATTTGTGGGGCCAAGTACAATAACTTCAGTTTTATCTGAGTTTAAAAGCAGGAAATTAGAGGTCATCCATGTCTTTATGTCTGTAAGACAATCCTGCAGTTTAGCTAATTGGTGTGTGTCCTCTGGCTTCATGGATAGATAAAGCTGGGTATCATCTGCGTAACAATGAAAATTTAAGCAATGCCGTCTAATAATACTGCCTAAGGGAAACATGTATAAAGTGAATAAAATTGGTCCTAGCACAGAACCTTGTGGAACTCCATAATTAACTTTAGTCTGTGAAGAAGATTCCCCATTTACATGAACAAATTGTAATCTATTAGACAAATATGATTCAAACCACCGCAGCGCAGTGCCTTTAATACCTATGGCATGCTCTAATCTCTGTAATAAAATTTTATGGTCAACAGTATCAAAAGCAGCACTGAGGTCTAACAGAACAAGCACAGAGATGAGTCCACTGTCCGAGGCCATAAGAAGATCATTTGTAACCTTCACTAATGCTGTTTCTGTACTATGATGAATTCTAAAACCTGACTGAAACTCTTCAAATAGACCATTCCTCTATAAGGTCCCTAAGATAAGATGGGACCTGATTATTCAAAACCTTATAAGTAAGAAGAAGAATTTTAAATTCTATTCTAGAATTAACAGGAAGCCAATGAAGAGAGGCCAATATGGGTGAGATATGCTCTCTCCTTCTAGTCCCTGTCAATACTCTAGCTGCAGCATTTTGAATTAACTGAAGGCTTTTCAGGGAACTTTTAGGACAACCTGATAATAATGAATTACAATAGTCCAGCCTAGAGGAAATAAATGCATGAATTAGTTTTTCAGCATCACTCTGAGACAAGACCTTTCTAATTTTATAGATATTGCGTAAATGCAAAAAAGCAGTCCTACATATTTGTTTAATATGTGCTTTGAATGACATATCCTGATCAAAAATGACTCCAAGATTTCTCACAGTATTACTAGAGGTCAGGGTAATACCATCCAGAGTAAGTATCTGGTTAGACACCATGTTTCTAAGATTTGTGGGGCCAAGTACAATAACTTCAGTTTTATCTGAGTTTAAAAGCAGGAAATTAGAGGTCATCCATGTCTTTATGTCTGTAAGACAATCCTGCAGTTTAGCTAATTGGTGTGTGTCCTCTGGCTTCATGGATAGATAAAGCTGGGTATCATCTGCGTAACAATGAAAATTTAAGCAATGCCGTCTAATAATACTGCCTAAGGGAAACATGTATAAAGTGAATAAAATTGGTACTAGCACAGAACATTATATTATATTATAATAAGAATATTATAATTAGTAATTATAATATTACTTCAACAGCTGTGTTAGTGACGTTTGGTCAGTGGTCTTGTGTTTTTGCAGTCAGACTTCATATGTCTGAGTCAGAGTGCACAGGAGCACAGAGTCTCCTGCGCACTCTGTGCCACAGGCACACTGCTCTTGGAAATCTGCTAGTAAGTTTAATATAAAAACAATCCTTTTACAAGCAGCAAATGAGCCTTCACGCCACAAGACACTGGATTCATCTGTAGTTTATCATTTCCCCACTCGGTCAGAACACCTCTGCAATTTGTGCCAGACCGTCACCAGCAGTACAGCTCTGGCCACGGTTCAGAGGACTCACCCGAGTAAAAAAACAAAACAAAACAAACAAACAATCAACTCAATCAATCAACTTTTTTCTTGTATAGCGCCAAATCACAACAAACAGTTGCCCCAAGGCGCTCCACATTGCAAGGCAAGGCCATACAATAATTATGAAACACAGTCTACGTCTAAAGCAACATAACCAAGGGATGGTCCAGGGTCACCCGATCCAGCCCTAACTATAAGCCTTAGCGAAAAGGAAAGTTTTAAGCCTAATCTTAAAAGTAGAGAGGGTATCTGTCTCCCTGATCTGAATTGGGAGCTGGTTCCACAGGAGAGGAGCCTGAAAGCTGAAGGCTCTGCCTCCCATTCTACTCTTACAAACCCTAGGAACTACAAGTAAGCCCGCAGTCTGAGAGCGAAGCGCTCTAATGGGGTAATATGGTACTATGAGGTCCCTAAGGTAAGATGGGACCTGATTATTCAAAACCTTATAAGTAAGAAGAAGAATTTTAAATTCTATTCTAGCATTAACAGGAAGCCAATGAAGGGAGGCCAACACGGGTGAGATATGCTCTCTCCTGCTAGTCCCCGTCAGTACTCTAGCTGCAGCATTCTGAACCAACTGAAGGCTTTTTAGGGAACTTTTAGGACAACCTGATAATAATGAATTACAATAGTCCAGCCTAGAGGAAACAAATGCATGAATTAGTTTTTCAGCATCACTCTGAGACAAGACCTTTCTGATTTTAGAGATATTGCGTAAATGCAAAAAGGCAGTCCTACATATTTGTTTAATATGCGCTTTGAATGACATATCCTGATCAAAAATAACTCCAAGATTTCTCACAGTATTACTAGAGATCAGGGAAATGCCATCCAGAGTAACGATCTGGTTAGACACCATGCTTCTAAGATTTGTGGGGCCAAGTACAATAACTTCAGTTTTATCTGAGTTTAAAAGCAGGAAATTAGAGGTCATCCATGTCTTTATGTCTGTAAGACAATCCTGCAGTTTAGCTAATTGGTGCGTATCCTCTGGCTTCATGGATAGATAAAGCTGGGTATCATCTGCGTAACAATGAAAATTTAAGCAATACCGTCTAATAATACTGCCCAAGGGAAGCATGTATAAAGTGAATAAAATTGGTCCTAGCACAGAACCTTGTGGAACTCCATAATTAACTTTAGTCTGTGAAGAAGATTCCCCATTTACATGAACAAACTGTAATCTATTAGACAAATATGATTCAAACCACCGCAGCGCAATGCCTTTAATACCTATGACATGCTCTAATCTCTGAATAATAATAAAACAACAACAACAAAAAAACAAACAAAACAAAAACAACAACAACAACAACAAAAAAAACAGACTGTGTGTAAGGTGCAGTCCAGATTTTGACAAATGTTTAACAGCATTAGGGTGTGTGTGTGTGTGTGTGTGTGTGTGTGTGTGTGTGTGTGTGTGTGTGTGTGTGTGTGTGTGTGTGTGTGTGTGTGTGTGTGTGTGTGTGTGTGTGTGTGTGTTGCACACCATGTCATCCTATATGCACGACTGTAACATACAGGCTTTGCAGCAGACATGCCCTCCTTTCTCTTTGACAAAAAGCACCATGGTTCAGTGATGGCAAAAAGGTCTTATAATTTGTGTCATATACACATGGCCATTCAACATCAATGTTGCCACCATGTGACTGCATCAATGCCTTTTCCACAAAGTCCATGACTGCATTCTTGAGAAGGTTGCAATAGAGTCTGTTGGAGACTCTCCTCAACTGCCAAGAGTCTCATCTCTGTGTGGTTGAGGCTTCAGGTTAAGAAGAAGTCTGAAGGATGCAGGTTTACACCATGCTCCCAAGTTTAATATCGTGGCTACTATAGTATTTTGAATTTGCTACTTCAAATTATGCAATTTGGAGGGAAATAGAAACCCTCTTATTGACACTGGGCATTCCCTGATCACAATCCAGCTCAATTTTTATTTAACCTTCATTTAACCAGGTTAGTCCCATTGAGATCGAGAACTCTTTTACAAGGGAGACCTTGGCAATTCTAAAGTTTCCAATTCACCTAACCTGCATGTCTTTAAATGTGGGAGGAAACCAGAGCACCCGGAAGAAACCTACAGAAACACAGGGAGAACATGCAAACTCCACACAGAAAGGCAACAGCTGGGAATCGATCCCATGACCTTCTTACTGTGAGGCAACAGTGCTAACAGCTAAGCCACAGACAACCCAGTCTCACATTTTTGGGGTTTTTTTTCGTGCTCCGTCATGGAATGTATTAAAATGAATTTGTGCTGCCGTAACAAAAATGTGGCACTTTTCATCACAATATCACAAACCAATAGATTAATGTATATTTCGTGCTGCTGACATGACATTCCGTGAGATATAGTAGGCCACAGACCACAAAGACTTGGTGGAGCAAAGGACACACTTGGTTGTGACAGAGAGTTTTACTTTCAGGTATGTGGGATGGCCTGTTGATGTGCCTGGGTGGTTGTGTCAGGACTGTGCAGTCCCGCACAGGCTGCCAGACCTGACCGTCCTTATTAAAGCTCCTTCACTGTGTGCGTTTACTTCTGCTCAGCTGCCCTTCTGTATGCACAAGGTTTGTTTGTTGTTGGTTGTGCTTTTAAAAAAGCTGAAAGTTATATAAAAAAGTCATTTATCACTGTCAGAAGAAGCAGAAAGCATCTCAGTGTTCTTCTATCGTCATCTCTTGTCAGCTGTCATTTTAATCTGATCAGCCTGTGCACATACTCTGATCCTCCCGTCCAATCAGCCGAGCCTCTACAGCTGTATTTATTTGGACGTGTGCATTATTAGTTCAGTTTTAGAGGGACTTATAAATACTGCAGCTTTCCCACAGGCTGTGATAACATCTTTGTCTTCATTCTCAAACACTGGCAGAATCTTGAAGTATCTGAAGTACCTCTCAAAGTCTATTTTTCTGCCTTTCACATGGAATCAGGGTGTGGATGTAGATGTGCACTTTGGTTGTTCTCAGTCTTCTTCTGGGACACTTAGACCTTCAGGGACAACACAGGTTTTGAGCAGCCCTACTGGGTGAGCTAAAGTCACAATGAAATGTGGATAAGTTCCAGGGATGTTGGAAGAAGGGTGTTGAGGAGGCTTCTGCACCCCCTGGAGCTATAACTGCAAAGTTAAAAAATGACTGAACAATTTTCTACCATTCTACTGAAATATTTTCTACCATTTTGATAGTGGGCAGGAAGGCGTGTTCATGGTTAGCACTGTTCCCTCACAGAGCAAAGGTAATGGGGTTCCTTCCGGCCTGGTCCTTCTTGTGTTGCATTTGCATGTTCTCGCAGCATTTGGGGAAATTAGTGCAGAAAATCCACTATGGTGATAGTGCAGTTTGTGTGGCAGGTTGGGAAATTCATCCAGTTGAGACTGTGGCCTGTTTTTGTAGATGTGTCAATAAAAATAATAGATGGATATGCTTTGCAAACTTAATACCCATTACTATTATTATACCATTACCATTGGATGATGTTGAAATTGAGGATGGCTCGTTGGCTGTTCCAGCAATATCAAATATTTTGTGTCTGCTACCTACAACCCGTGTGGAATGTCTCAAACCTAAACCTACTTCTAGGCATCTGCTACTCTGGAACCACCCTTAAATCCAAACAGTCCAACTGTCAACCCCACTGAGGTCCTTAGCCTCATTAACATAAGATCACTGTCCTCAAAATCATTGCTGATTAATAATCTAATTATGGTTCATCACTTCAGTGTGATTGGGTTATGTGAAATGACTTAAACCTACAGCTGTCCTCCCCTTAAATGAGGCCTGCCCACTGGCAAACACATTTAGTTCTCTCATGATAAGAAGCAAGGCGGGGGTGAAGCTCTTGTTTATGAATCTAGGTTTTGTTTATTAGCTGTTGGGGGTCACAAAATATAATTTGTTTGAATAAAAATCAGCCGTATTTCTTTGTCACTGTATATAGGCCCCCTGGCCTATACTGTGAATTCTTAGATGAATTTGGTGCGTTCATCTCTAACTTGTCGATTAGTGCAGATAACATTCTGATTATTGGGGACTTCAACATTCATATAAAAAGGCCTTCTGTTCCTCTCTGCAAATCATTTATGGAAATTGTGGATGTATTAGGATTTCAGTAATGCATTCAGAACTCAATGCACATTAGTGGAAATACCCTGGATATGGTTCTCGCATGTGGTATTGCTGTTACAAATATTGACATCATGCCTCTTACTCACTTATTAGGTTTACAGTTTCCCTGCCATGTTTAGTGGAACAACAACCTTATTTATCAATGTAGCGATGCATTAACTCCTCAACTAAGACTGAACTCAAAGCTAGACTGCCTGATATCTTAGCTTTACATTTGTAAAGGGCACAATCAGTAGACAGTATTATGGATTGTTTAAACTCATCACTCAAAACTACACTCAACATGATTGTGCCAGCTATATTAAAACCACGTCCCCAAAACACAGTCACCTTGGTTCAATTACTTGTGTGACCTCAAACATGAGGTTAGAGGTCTAGAATGTAAATAGCGTAGTTCAGCGTAGTTAATTCCAATAAAGTTGGGACGTTGTGTCATAAATAAATAAATAACAGAATAATATAAATAACATAAATAAAAACAGAATACAATCATCTGCAAATCCTCTTCAACCTATATTCAACTGAATACATCACAAAGACAAGATACTTAATGTTCCAACTGATAGACTTTTTTGTTTTTCTGCAAATTCACCCGAATGCACAAAATGTGTGCCGGCAGAATCTATACAGACAGCTGTGTGGAGTGGAGGAATAAACAGCTGTGTGTGCTCCATCCCCAGAATGCAGCATATTAACCAATTTAAAAGAATAAATACATGTGAAGTAGTTTTGACGTAATCCTTCAAAGCCTATATATAGTGAAATTTTGATACAGAATCGGGATCCGGATGCGAATCGCCTCCAAAATTCATGGGAGTCTTCCATGCACTAATATCTATCTGTGGTGCAAATATCAATCAATCAATCAACTTTTTTCTTATATAGCGCCAAATCACAACAAACAGTTGCCCCAAGGCGAGAATCTGTGAAGTAGTTTTGACGTAATCCTTCAAATCCTATATAAAGTGAAATTTTGATCTAGAATCGAGATCCAGATCTGGATGACCTCCAAAATTCAGGAGAGTCTTGCATGCCTTAATATCTATATGTGGTGCAAATTTGGTGAGAATCCATGAAGTATTTTTGACGTAAGTAGTTTTGACATAATCCTGCTGACAGACAATAAATAAATAAACACCAATGATTTTATTATGTCTTAGGCGGATTGTTTGGGGCCTATCTATCTATCTATCTATCTATCTATCTATCTATCTATCTATCTATCTATCTATCTATCTATCTATCTATCTATCTATCTATCTATCTATCTATCTATCTATCTATCTATCTATCTATCTATCTATCTATCTATCTATCTATCTATCTATCTATCTATCTATCTATCTATCTATCTATCTATCTATCTATCTATCTATCTATCTATCTATCTATCTATCTATCTATCTATCTATCTATCTATCTATCTATCTATCTATCTATCTATCTATCTATCTATCTATCTATCTATCTATCTATCTATCTATCTATCTATCTATCTATCTATCTATCTATCTATCTATCTATCTATCTATCTATCTATCTATCTATCTATCTATCTATCTATCTATCTATCTATCTATCTATCTATCTATCTATCTATCTATCTATCTATCTATCTATCTATCTATCTATCTATCTATCTATCTATCTATCTATCTATCTATCTATCTATCTATCTATCTATCTATCTATCTATCTATCTATCTATCTATCTATCTATCTATCTATCTATCTATCTATCTATCTATCTATCTATCTATCTATCTATCTATCTATCTATCTATCTATCTATCTATCTATCTATCTATCTATCTATCTATCTATCTATCTATCTATCTATCTATCTATCTATCTATCTATCTATCTATCTATCTATCTATCTATCTATCTATCTATCTATCTATCTATCTATCTATCTATCTATCTATCTATCTATCTATCTATCTATCTATCTATCTATCTATCTATCTATCTATCTATCTATCTATCTATCTATCTATCTATCTATCTATCTATCTATCTATCTATCTATCTATCTATCTATCTATCTATCTATCTATCTATCTATCTATCTATCTATCTATCTATCTATCTATCTATCTATCTATCTATCTATCTATCTATCTATCTATCTATCTATCTATCTATCTATCTATCTATCTATCTATCTATCTATCTATCTATCTATCTATCTATCTATCTATCTATCTATCTATCTATCTATCTATCTATCTATCTATCTATCTATCTATCTATCTATCTATCTATCTATCTATCTATCTATCTATCTATCTATCTATCTATCTATCTATCTATCTATCTATCTATCTATCTATCTATCTATCTATCTATCTATCTATCTATCTATCTATCTATCTATCTATCTATCTATCTATCTATCTATCTATCTATCTATCTATCTATCTATCTATCTATCTATCTATCTATCTATCTATCTATCTATCTATCTATCTATCTATCTATCTATCTATCTATCTATCTATCTATCTATCTATCTATCTATCTATCTATCTATCTATCTATCTATCTATCTATCTATCTATCTATCTATCTATCTATCTATCTATCTATCTATCTATCTAGAGTGTACCATGGACTTGTCACTGTGAGGGGGCCCCTACAGTACACCGTGGACTTGTCATTGTTTCTGGCCCTTACAGTACACCATGGAGTCATCATTGTTTGTAGCCCTTAGAGTACACCATGGACTCGTCATTGTTTGCAGCCCTTACAGTACATGGTGGACACATTATTGTTTGTGACCCCTACAGTACACGGTGGACACATCATTGTTTGTGGCATCTACAGTACACGGTGGATTCATCATTGTTTGTGGCCCCTACAGTATATGTGGGAGTCGTCATTGTTTGTGGCCTATAGAGTACACCATGGACTCGTCATTGTTTGTGGCCCCTACAGTACACCATGGACTCGTCATTGTTTGTGGCCCCTACAGTACACCATGGACTCGTCATTGTTTGTAGCCCCTACAGTACACAGTGGACACATTATTGTTTGTGGCCCCTACAGAAACACGGTGGAGTCGTCACATTGTTTGTGGCCCTTAGAGTACACCATGGACTCATCATTGTTTGTGGCCCTTACAATATCTGGTGGATACATCATTGTTTGTGGCCGCTACAATACACGGTGGACACATCATTGTTGTGGCCATTACTTCTTTTTCGGCAGTCCATCGGTTTTGATTATGACTGTTATAGAGGGTGGTATTTATTTCAAGGCCTGCACATGAGTGACAGAACCGCCCACAAGCATTACAGTCTTGTCCAGACAATGTTGCAATTGCGTGTCGTCTGTCATTGGTATATCAGAGGGACTGCTCAGGCGGGATGGTTTGGAGACAAAGTTAGAGAGGCAAGATTGAGATAGTTTGGACATGTGTACAATAGGGACCGAGGATAGATAGATAGATAGATAGATAGATAGATAGATAGATAGATAGATAGATAGATAGATAGATAGATAGATAGATAGATAGATAGATAGATAGATAGATAGATAGATAGATAGATAGATAGATAGATAGATAGATAGATAGATAGATATGAACTTCATTGTCAGATCATGGGATCTTAAATTTGTTTCACATGTTCAGCAGCTCCGTATAACACAAGAACAACAGACATCATACATTAAAAGAATTACATCACACAAAGAAAACAACAATAAACAATCATCCATTTGCCTTCACACTCTGTCTCTAGGAACTAAGCTCCTCATTTAGTTTCAAGATGGACTGATGTATAAATGAGTTCTTAAGCCTGACTTTGTTATAGCGCGGCACACAGTAGCGTCGCCCTGATAGTAACGCCGAGTCGTCACAGAAACGACTCGGTGAATTTGCGCGCACGTCTTTCATTACAACATGTCCTTAAACAGTGAAATGTCCGCATAAAGTCCTCATGCCGGCCTGTTCTGAATCTTCTCTGTTCTCTCACAACGTCCTGGGTGAATTAAGCCTTAAATTAGAATGTTTTCAGGTCGAAACAGGCCGACGATGGCGCCTGGAAGCGCTGCGTGATGTCTCGTTCCGTGGGAAGTCCTTACAGCGACAGAAACACCCCATAATCTCTCATCAGCCGTTAAACTTTTCACCGAAAACCAGCTTAATTTCTCGAATAGTGTCCACTCGGATATCCCTCACAGGTCCAGAAAAAATGTTGATAAAGCAACGCGCGCCGTCATCTTCTCTGTTCTCTCACAACGTCCTGGGTGAATTAAGCCTTAAATTAGAATGTTTTCAGGTCGAAACAGGCCGACGATGGCGCCTGGAAGCGCTGCGTGATGTCTCGTTCCGTGGGAAGTCCTTACAGCGACAGAAACACCCCATAATCTCTCATCAGCCGTTAAACTTTTCACCGAAAACCAGCTTAATTTCTCGAATAGTGTCCACTCGGATATCCCTCACAGGTCCAGAAAAAATGTTGATAAAGCAACGCGCGCCGTCCGCAGCGGCTATTCAGACAAAGAGATTCCGACGGGCGGGGTGGAGCACTCCTCACTCAAGGCCTGCCCACAGGCGAATGACGTCACCGACACGCGTGAAAAAACTCACGCATGCGCACGAGGGTTCAAGCTTGTCTGACGTAAAAACATATGAATCAAATCCATTTATTTTTTGAAAAAATAAAAAGGACCACTTTTTTCATCACAGACCTCGTATATATATATATATATATATATATATATATATATATATATATATATATATATATATATATATATATATATATATATATATATATATATATATATATATATATATATATATATATGGCACACAAAAAGTCACTCATGGTAAGAGCAACATGAGACTTCTGTAAACTGGCTAAACTAATTGAGCTACAAAAAACACAATAAATCAATAACACTAACAACACTGTTAAACTAACATAAACCACAATAACATTTAAATTCTCAAATCCCCGAACTCTCATGGTGCATTGCAGCACAGCATCCTTTCTTTATTGGCAAGCTAAAATTTCTATTTTCTCCAAAAATATTTGTCCTATCAACTTTCCGTTTTCACAGGATTCATTCTTGACCCCAAAATACTTAAGCATGTATCTATGTATGGGAAATGTCAGCTCTCCCCAGTTTTTACGTGATCGAAGCCATACGCACGCACGCACGCACACACGCACACACAACCGCACACAGAGGCCACTTGTTATAATATACATTTCTGTCTGTTTTGAGTTTGACAATTGATCATTGTATTGGTGTAACACATCTTGAAATTTCTCAGGCTTGCAGACCAGCTGCTGCTCTTAACCTTGAAACCTGAAAAATACTCAGATTAAGATAATGTTCCTGACTTTTTAAAAATAGTACGTGTTTGATAAAATTGTGCCCGTTTTTTACTTAACTCATTGTTAACAGTTGCAGAAACTACCAATATCATATTGTACATCATTGAGGAAAGAAAGATATGGTTTACAATAAAAATGATTATTTTATTTTGCAAATTTTACTTTTTTATATTAGTATTCATGATGGAAAGAGTTGTAGCATCAAAATATATATATTTTAATATCAGTGACAATATTACTGTTGTGTGGGCCGCTGAAGAGGAGGTACTGCTGGCCCACCACCACAAGATGGCGCCCTGCTTGAAGTGCGGGCTTCAAGCACGAGAGGGCGTCGGAGCGACCGGGAGTGACAGCTGTCACTCATCATCAGCACCAGATGTCACTCATCCACTACTCATCACCATCACCATAAAGGCCGGACTACAACTCCACCTCCCCGCCGAGAAATCAGCTACCATAGAGGTAATTTCTCTGCTGAAGTTAAACTGAGTAATAGTCTGATCTCTTTTGCAGCTGTTTTCCTGTGGTGGTTTCCTTATCTGCTGGAATGGCGTCTGGTGTGAATTGCGACGGCTTTGCCTCACACCCCAACCAGATAAGTGGTTACACAGGAGCTGCACGAGTGTGTTATTGGAGGTGGAGGTTCTCCCTCCTTAAGGAACACAGACTGAGGGATTACTGAGTGTGCGAACTCACACTCATCTGTACTGTTTCTGTTCTCTGCCAGCAGTACCAGGTCTGACGCTGGAGACGGTGGCCACCTGGGGACCCAGGACTTGGCGGCTCCAGTGTTCTTCAGATCCGTTGGTGGTGGAAGCTGTGTGGGATCCGGCTCGTTTCTGGACGGACGTCTCCTATCCTCGAGCCTGCCCACACGTCACTCAATGTATAATTGACTGTTTTTCCAAACCTGTTATTGTCTGTATTCCGTTGTGCACGTCATAACATTAAATTGTTACTGTTTTGGCTTATCCATTGCCCGTTCATTTACGCCCCTGTTGTGGGTCTGTGTTCCTACACTTTCACAACAATTACGCTCTCATTCCATGAATGAGTTTATTGCCCAACTGCAATGAGTGAAACGCCCCAACAAAAATTTCTGGATCAGCCCCTGATCACAGAAATCAAACTCACATCCAAATTTCAAACTGCTCCTCAGTTTGCCCAAAGCCAGATTTATGAAGAAACAGACTTTTTTGATGATTTATCATTTGTTGAAAAACTGATAAACTCATGAAGTGTGAAGCAGCCGGAGGCCACCATGGCTCGTACCTATGAGTCCAGCGTAGGCTCTGACACAGACGCCGACAGAGTCTCTCAGGCAGCCGCTGACCATCACAGGAGATGGCTGGCAGTTATGAAGGAAGTCCGCTAGTCTGGACCTGAAAACAACACCAAGAATAACTTCAGCAAATTTGTTCAAAGCTTTTTCGCTTTTATTTATAACATTCACACTAAGTGGCTTTATTCTTCATTAAGATAAAAGCTGTGACTCAAACTGTAAGACTCATTCAGTAGCTCTCATACAGAAGGCGCGTGTGTGGCGTGTTTGTGGGAACCATTGGCACGCTGTACTCACCACCAACACCAGAAAATACTGACACGTGTGCAGTGTTCAGGGGCTGTTAACGTAGCGTGTAAAACTCAGCCCAGTCTCACTTTTTTTTTTTTTTTTTTTCTTTTTTGTGCTCCTGTGACGAAATGAGTCAAATTTTCGTGACAGGGTTTTTTTTTGACTCACTATTCCTAACCCTACTCCCACCCCCATCCCTAACCTTAATCATAACCTAATCTTAGTCCTTCCCCCCACACTAACCATAACCCCCCCGACCCCCCCCCCCCCGCTTCACTTTTAATTTTCTGCAGCCATCACGGAATGTATGAGAATGAATTTGTGCTGCTGTGACGAAAATGAGGTGCTTTTCGTCACAATATCATGAACCAGTAGATTAAGATAGATATAGACAGATATTTTGTGCTGCTGAATCACGACTTGCCGTGAGACCAGGTTTGTAAAACTGTGTGCGTGGTGCATGCATAATGTGTGTGTGTGTAAACACACTGTCTGTGTGGGAGGGGCTTAAATGTGCAGTCTGTTTGCATTCACAACATGTGGCAGCGTCACTTCCTGTTGGACTGACAGCTGACCGGCTCTGAGCTCCTCTGGGCAGGAAGTGGTCTGGAGTCTTAACCTGGTTTTCCTTTTGCCTTTAACATTCTGGTTAAACAGTGTTGCAGGTCAAAAGAAACGCTTCAAAGATCACCTCAAGGCTACCTTAAAGAAGTGCAGTGTCCCTCCCTCTAACCTGTAGCACCTCACCATTAACCCACCTGATGCTCACTATGCTCCAGGACTGTGCAGAACTTTGAGGCTAACTGCACTCAATGTCAGGAAGAACAACGCCTTCAACATCATAAGCATTTGGACTGTGGGCCTCTCCTTACCTGGGAGGGTATCCTGGACCTGATCTGTGGGAAACATTGTTTCCAACTTTGGGCTCCAAATCCATCAAAGGAGGCATCAAAGTCAGCCCCCTCAAATTTCCCAGAGAGACAGAGAGACGTCATCACTGACATCTTGGGGCAACTGTTTGTTGTGATTTGGCACTATATAAAAAAATTGATTGATTGATTGATTGATCGATGGACGCCCAAAAGCAAGCAGGTTACCATTCTGGTTAAACAAGCCTTATGATGTCATAAAGATATGCTATGTTAGCTCTCTCAAGCTAACCCATTAGAGTTGAAATGAAACCATAAATCTGAGCTCTTAGTGTACCGACTCCACTTTAATTGGCAGGTAATTTCATCAGAATCAGGTGAAGGTGATGTTCAGTACTTCCTGTGTATGTGTGACTGTACTTTCTTCATGTTCTGGGGCTTTCAATGTACATCTTGTGTGGTAAATATTATGAATGATACACAAACACGATCCAGGATCCCTGTCTGACCTGCAGAGGTCATCTCTGCGACAGAAACTCTGCTGGTGCAGGCAGTTGGGTTGAAGTCCCTCCATTTCCTGGTAGGAGCAGGAAGGAACGATGGTTTTCCTCCGTCTTTCACCACACAGGGTGTTGGTACACGGGCAAAACAAAAGGCCCAGGCTGTACTTTTCAGGCACACGTTCGAGGAAGCGTCGCAGGGCCCGGTGGCACTTGTGCTGGTTGCATCTGTTGGTTCCAGGCATCCTCTTGGTGCAGGCCAGGACATACTCGGATCGCAGAGATCCACACTTCTCGTACAGGCCACAGTCCTGAGCAGCCTTTAGGCACTGGTTCTCATCATCCAGTGGCAAGAAGGAAGATGCTGAGGATCAGAAAATATGATGAAGATGATTACTTTTTATGAAAGTATAAAACTACTGAAGACTTTTTAAGATAGGAGGTTAGAAAACTGAGCAAAGTGACCACAACAAAAGAGTCTGCTCAGCTGATATGGAGCTCTACTTTACAGAAGAGCACTAAGGTCACAATGTCTTATTGCAGAGGATGAATTTACCTCCCCAATATGGAAAATGCAAAAAAAAGAAAGAAAAAAAAAAAAACAGAAAACAAAAACAGTTATTTCAGCATTTACTTTGATATTTGATATTATGGAATCAAGATATTTCATGTTTTGTGTCGTGAGCTTCATTTCATTTGAAATATACATCCATTTCTGCATTTAAGGCCTGAAACACATTATAAATTGCCAGCGTAAGACTGGAGCAATTTAGAGCTTGTAAAGTGTTAAAAAAATCAAACAATGTTATTTTAAACAGTTGAGTGTAATTATGATTTGGTGCAGGATTATCCAAGAAACACTTACAGACCCATTACACATAGTAAGAATGCCCAGGAACCAGGCCGACACGGCAAAACTGGCCATAATCTGGACGGTTGGGACGGTTGGGAAAGAGGGGTGGAGACTCTGGATCCTGTCCAGACTACCTCATCCACATCTGCGCGATCACATCCAAAGCCGCCTGACACGATGCTGTCAGATGGCCATAAAAGGTGCTGAAGGCTGCCTGAACACGGGACCAGAGTGGGAGGCAGCACTGTGTCCTCCCTTTGCACAGGACCTCCCGGTACTGGACATCGGAGTACAGTGGGCCAAGCTTTTCCATGTGCACAACATTCATCAGATGCAGTCTTTCCAGTGAACTTTAACTTCTTTTTTTGCTTGCTTCAGCATAAACAGCACATCGCAACTCAACAATTGGATTATCAGTGCGCAGCATGTCACATGGGATTTATTTATGCCGTGGTTGTTTCCAGCACACAGCACAGCAGGATGAGAGGGTTTTCACCACAGGCTGGGTCCCTGGCTCCTGTCTGCCCAACACTGTGAAACACTCATGGCCTGGTGAAACAGTTCCACGTCATACCTCCTACAGAGTTAGTTGGTGATCAAGTAGTAATATGAAAATTCAGTAAGGTATATCTTCTATTATACATTCCAAATCTAAGGTGAAACTCTACTAGTGTATACTAAGGTACTCCTAAATATAAATAAAAAGAAATATGTCTATTACAGAAGTGAGATCCATTCAGCTCCAAGCCTCTGATGTGTGCAATGATTCATTAATGCGTATGAGACAACAGGTGAGTGCAATTGCCCGTGGTGTCACAGATATGATGGGCACAATATTTCAAATTATTTATGTCACCCATGGGAAGGAATGGAAATATATTTGTACTGTAAGGTTTACTATGGATATAGCAGCCCGTTCAGAACTGTGGCAGTGTGCGCAATGCGACACTTTGACCTGCAGTGACACACGGTGCTTTCGGTTTGATTGCATGCTGTTCACATTCACTGCACATAATGATTGTGTGCCAATACATGTTATTACATAGCAACATTTCCTTTGCCCTCCCTGGCTGGGGTCCAGTGGAGGTGGACAACATGCCGACAGGCTTTGCTTTGCTGATCCATCTCAGAGCTCAATCTACCATGATCAGATCATTTCAAATGCTGTTATGATGTTGTCAGAATATGTAGATTGCAATCAGATGGTGCACAAAGTGCACATAGACCGCTGAGAAATGGGTGTCCCATCTTGACGGCACCAAGAGTGTTTTGAACTGTGCAACATACTTGGGACAGCTGAGTGAATGGGACCAACTATGTAGACTGCTCTGAGACTGCTGACCTCACCTCAACACTTCCCAACTGTGGCCGGATGTGTCCTGACACCATTCAGCCTCAATCGGCTTATGTGTGATGGAAATCTTAGTGCTTGAGAAGCAAAGATGAGCAGAGGATCTCCAGTTTGTACACAAATGTGTAAGAAAATGATAGATATTAAAAAACAATGTTTCTCAGAAAAGATTTGCATATTTCTCCCTCTACAGTGGAAAAATCATTAAAATATTCAAGTATTCTGGAGGAATTTTGGAGCGTGAAGAAAAAAGGTGCAAGCCTTGGTTGGACACTTGTGATCTGTGACAGAACTGCATCAAGAACCATCATTCATCAATAGCTGATATTCCCAGGGACAAGGAATGACTTTGGGAAATCTTTGTCAAGCTTTACTCAGCACAAAAGAAGCCTAATTTTAAACCTTGTCCACAAGTAGCGTCGACTTCATTTATGGTTTGATTCCTTTTAGTGTGAGTGTAAATGGGTGAATCACTGTAAAGTGCTTTGGAACAATGTGCTATATAAATGCAGTCCATTTCATCTCAAACACAAAACTGCTTACTTGCAATTGTCGTGCTGTACACTAAAACAAATACATTATGCAAAGGCTGACAACAGAAGAACAATAATACAAATAAAACAAATTGTAATCCGATAGACAACAACAAAGCCACAGAAAAACAGACTCTTTAAGTCAGACAGAAAATCACACCAGCCTCACAATAAACAGACATTTTTATAAGGAAAAATTCCACTTGAGATTGCAGAGTTACATACAAAATTATTGCCACAATGTTGTGTCCAAATGCTGTTTTACAATTAAAACAAAAGGGCTGTGTGTGTTCAGAGACAGGAAGTGAGTTTCAGACAGTTGAGGGCTGTAGACTGATTAATACAACGGAATGGCTTTGTTGCAAGTGTCTGCATGTGTGACATGGTCCTGTACGAATGTTTACCTGCCACTAAGGAAGCCATGTGCATGTTCATCAGGGTGTCATCATAAGGAGACATTTCCAGCTCATCGTCTCCTGCAGAAAAGGATCAGATACAAAGCGAAGCATTAATAAAACCCACAAGAGGAAACATTAAACAGTTTCAACCATTTTCAACAACAAAAACAATTTAGACCATAAAGCCTCGGCCCCACCAAATAATAAGCCATGAATAATGAGCCATGCATGGGTGTGTCAGCGATTATTTGAAGGACGATCCATGTTTTAAGCTTTCACATATCCGCTACTCTGGCGCCTCTATGTGCCTCTCTGTACCTCACATGTGACACAGATCAGCCTCTAGTGAGGCACGACTGACCTGTCATTTGATCCCCATCCAGCCTTGAATGGCTCGTGTCACCGCATATGATCCGCGTCAAGCCACATATAATCTATGCAGCGCCATGTAATGAGATGTTGGTGCACGTTTAGGAATGGGTTTGGGCTAAACCCACACTTGGTCCCTTTAAAGTGTGGATTATCAATTCACAGCATCCATTCAAGATGTTGCTATCTTTTTCAAACACAGTCCACAAAAATACACTCCTGCACAATCAGGCCGGTGTGCGCATCCATGCGCCAGGCTGCTGTCCGTCTATATTACAGAGTCATTAAATTCAGCAGTTCTGTGTGTTCACCCAGCTCTCTCTGACAAAAAAGACACCACAATGAGGTGGCCACTTTAATTATATACACCTGCAAGCGTGTGGTTCAGTCACTCCCCCCTCCAAAAAAAACCCCAAAAACACGACACAAAACACATCAATAACCAGACCAGATGTTAAATCTGTCATAAAAATACTTTTCCAGCTGCTTACAAAAAAAGCAATGAATATGCAACTGTTTTACCAAGCTATTAAAACATTATAAATAATTACCTTTTAGGCTATTCCAAATATGTTCTCCACCTCAGCACACGAAACAGAAAGAGGAAAAAAAGCTTCAAGTGATCATCCTCTGTTATTCCAGAAGCGATTAGAGGTGTTTTCAACTGTCAAGCTCCGACAGAAAATGATTAATCCGCTACAAAATAATTATTTTATATGCAGCGTCCGGTGCACAAAGCAGGTGGAACTGCAGTCCGCAAGAGGGTGGAGCCAAAATAGCCTGTCCAAAATAGTCGTGTTTGTTCTCATAGAACCTTGCACACAAACTGCTCTATGCTGTTGTTGCTAAATTTTGAACTTCTTAAAATCTGCGCCACGCTCAGAGATGGCCCTCATTAGCTGAATATTCTGCCTCTAAAAGCCTCTCAGAACCATTATTCTCCCACGACTGTTGAATAATTGGACTCGTACCAAAAAAAAAAAACATGCTACATGGCTCATTATTCATATCTTCATTATTCGGTGGGAATTCTTGAACACAAAATCTGTGCATGTTATATGTTAGTTAGTCAGTCACATATAAAATTAACTGAAGACGTGCAGTAAGGTTTTTCAAAGCAATATTGCAACTCCAAGTATGTTTTTGAAGGACATTTTAAATCCCATTGCTCACAATGAAGGCAATCAGATCATGCTAATGTCAGCACCTTGACATTACACCGAACACCAAGCTAGTCCCAAGCCAATGATGCAACATTTTAGATAAATACTGTAGCTTTACTCCTGCATTTTCTATACTCCAATTAAGGGTCTTACACCAACTGAGTGTCATGGGGGAGTGGGCTGGAACCTATTGCAGTAGTCATAGGGCATGAAGCAGTGCTCATCCTGGATCGGATATCAGTCTGTCACAGGGGACAACTGGATTAAATAGATATTATTCATAAGGACCTGGAACATTTCTCAGTATTTTAATGATTCAACAGATTATAGCCAAATTTATTGGTTGTGATCATAATAACATACTGTGACTAAAAAAACATACCAAAATGATCTATTGTTGTTTTGGAGATTTTAAACAGCTCACTAATTTTGTGCTGTTCTCAGTTTTGTGTTCTAAATGTTCGTTTGCAAAACGCCTTTATTTTGAGGAAGAAGAAGTTGGAACCGGATGTTCTGAACGGTGTAACACTCCCCAACTGGAAGATTTCTATCTAAAGTTTACAGGGGTCAAAATACATTTTTAACCTACTTAACAAAAAAATTACTTGCACCAAAGTTTGAGGGAAGAGCAATAGCAGCGGCAGCAGCAGCAGACAGTTTTTTTTTTCCACGTGGGTGCGCAAATGAATCATCACAGCAACTCGCTCCATGTGTGAGTGTCATAAAATGCAGGGAAGACGAAGACAACACACTGGAAATAGTTTTTTTTTCCTTATTTTTTCCTTTATTGGTTCATTCTACTGGTGCTTATCGTTACTTGCACCAGTGCAAGTGCAGTATAACATTATGTGCACCACTCAAATAATATGTGCACAAACTAGCACATGCAGGTACTATTTCGAGCCCTGGTTTATCACCGCTGAATCCAAAAGAGGGCAATGGCTGTAGGTTTTGTGTTAAACATCATTACTGTTAACAATATTTGTGGATCCAAGTATTCACAGTGCTTTACTTTTTTGAGATTTTTTTGAGATCCAGATCAACTTGAAAAGTGAAGTCTTCTGGGCCCTGTGGTGCAAATTTGATGAGAATCCGTGAAGGAGTGTTGTGTGGGCCGCTGAAGAGGAGGTACTGCTGGCCCAGCACCAGATGGCGCCCTGCCATGTTGGCAGCGTTTGGGTCTCTAGAGGGGGCACTGGCCTTTTTGGTACCACCAGGTGTGCACCGTTAGGCCGTCATCAGCTGTCTGTCATCACTCATCACCACATCCATAAAAGCCTGGGAGAGACACCATAACTCTGCCGAGTTATCAGCTTACCTAACAGGTAAGCCTGTTCAGCCTTTTTGTGCCGTCCGCACATTCATTGCTACTGAAGTCTTTGCAGTTGTGATTTATATACTTGCAGCTTGTAGCTGGGTTTGTTGGAAGTTTAGAGGAGTTGGCGTCTCCACTCCTCACTTCTTACTTGCTAAGTATAACAACTGACACTGCACGTTTTCCAGTGTTCCTCTGTACTCTGGGAGTTATTTGGAGTTTTCCCTCAGGAGGATTACTGTGGTTTTGCTATCTGTTTGCTGGGAGTACACACACCCATGTCATCTGTTTTTGCTCCTGCCAGCAGTACCGGTCCGACAGCCTCGAGCGGTGGCCACCTGGGGACTTGGGACTTGGCGGCTCCAGTATCCTTCGGGTTCAGTGGCAGTGGAAATCGTGTGGGATCCGGTTCTACTCGGGACGGACGTCTCCTATCCTCGAGCCTACCCACACATCACCTTGTATATTTTGATTGTGATCCAAATTCTACGTTTGTCTGTATTCTCGTTGTGCACATTTCACAACAGTAAAGTGTTGAGACCTGAGTTTGAGACCTGTTTGCACTTTTGCACAATAAATTGTTATTTATTGGTATTCCTATTGACTGCTCATTTATGCCCCCTAACATGGGTCCATGCATTCACTTTCTCAACAGGATAACTCGGCCACGTCATGGATTCCGAGGGGCGTTTACCACCAGTTGACCGATCAATGGAAGTGCAAGGTGCGCAGAACCTACCGGGAGGATCGCTGGGTGAGCTGCAGTACATTTTGTCTAACCTGGCTGCTCATTTGGATTTATTACCCGAGCAGAGTGCTCACCTCAGCCGTAGGATGGAGGCTCTCACCGCGCAGGTAGACACGAGCGCGTCAGGCGCGGCTGCAGCCACTCATCCTCCAGTCAATCTGCCGCCAAACAAAATAAATCCAGCAGTCGTTCAGCGGTTCCCCCCCCCCATTGTCAAACAAAGCTTACATTAGTCCCCTGGAACCGTACGGTGGTTGTGTTGAAACGTGTGCTGACTTCTTGATGCAGTGCGCGCTTGTTTTTTCACAACGGCCAGTTATGTACGCGTTGGAGCACAGCCGGGTGGCTTATGTGATTAATTTGCTTCGGGGCGAGGCACACGCCTGGGCTACGGCGCTCTGGGAACAAGATTCACGGATCCTCTCAACTTACACTGGGTTCATAAGGGAGTTTCGACAGGTGTTCGATCATCCTACAGCAATTCTACAGCTAGCCATGCCCCTGTAGTCGGTGCGGACCAAGGTAGCTTAGCCGCCGTTAGTTTCCCTCTGGCAGATCCCGAGCAGCCGGGAAAGCAGGCCGACTGAGTGACTGTGAGGAGGAAGCATAGTTCTAAACAGAAGCCCCGTGTACACCGCCAACCCGTTCACATTTCTAACAGTTTTTCCCCACTCGATGACACACCCGCCGAGGATCAAACTCTGGTTATTGGCGACTCTGTTTTGAGAAATGTGAAGTTAGCGACACCAGCAACCATAGTCAATTGTCTTCCGGGGGCCAGAGCAGGCGACATTGAAGGAAATTTGAAACTGCTGGCTAAGGCTAAGCGTAAATTTGGTAAGATTGTAATTCACGTCGGCAGTAATGACACCCGGTTACGCCAATCGGAGGTCACTAAAATTAACATTAAATCGGTGTGTAACTTTGCAAAAACAATGTCGGACTCTGTAGTTTTCTCTGGGCCCCTCCCCAATCGGACCGGGAGTGACATGTTTAGCCGCATGTTCTCCTTGAATTGCTGGCTGTCTGAGTGGTGTCCAAAAAATGAGGTGGGCTTCATAGATAATTGGCAAAGCTTCTGGGGAAAACCTGGTCTTGTTAGGAGAGACGGCATCCATCCCACTTTGGATGGAGCAGCTCTCATTTCTAGAAATCTGGCCAATTTTCTTAAATCCTCCAAACCGTGACTATCCAGGGTTGGGACCAGGAAGCAGAGTTGTAGTCTTACACACCTCTCTGCAGCTTCTCTCCCCCTGCCATCCCCTCATTACCCCATCCCCGTAGAGACAGTGTCTGCTCCCAGACCACCAATAACCAGCAAAAATCTATTTAAGCATAAAAATTCAAAAAGAAAAAATAATATAGCACCTTCAACTGCACCACAGACTAAAACAGTTAAATGTGGTCTATTAAACATTAGGTCTCTCTCTTCTAAGTCCCTGTTGGTAAATGATATAATAATTGATCAACATATTGATTTATTCTGCCTTACAGAAACCTGGTTACAGCAGGATGAATATGTTAGTTTAAATGAGTCAACACCCCCGAGTCACACTAACTGTCAGAACACTCGTAGCACGGGCCGAGGCGGAGGATTAGCAGCAATCTTCCATTCCAGCTTATTAATTAATCAAAAACCCAGACAGAGCTTTAATTCATTTGAAAGCTTGACTCTTAGTCTTGTCCATCCAAATTGGAAGTCCCAAAAACCAGTTTTATTTGTTATTATCTATCGTCCACCTGGTCGTTACTGTGAGTTTCTCTGTGAATTTTCAGACCTTTTGTCTGACTTAGTGCTTAGCTCAGATAAGATAATTATAGTGGGCGATTTTAACATCCACACAGATGCTGAGAATGACAGCCTCAACACTGCATTTAATCTATTATTAGACTCTATTGGCTTTGCTCAAAATGTAAATGAGTCCACCCACCACTTTAATCATATCTTAGATCTTGTTCTGACTTATGGTATGGAAATAGAAGACTTAACAGTATTCCCTGAAAACTCCCTTCTGTCTGATCATTTCTTAATAACATTTACATTTACTCTGATGGACTACCCAGCAGTTTCACTACACTAGAAGTCTTTCAGAAAGCGCTGTAACTAGGTTTAAGGATATGATTCCTTCTTTATGTTCTCTAATGCCATATACCAACACAGTGCAGAGTAGTTACCTAAACTCTGTAAGTGAGCTAGAGTATCTCGTCAATAGTTTTACATCCTCATTGAAGACAACTTTGGATGCTGTAGCTCCTCTGAAAAAGAGAGCTTTAAATCAGAAGTGCCTGACTCCGTGGTATAACTCACAAACTCGTAGCTTAAAGCAGATAACCCGTAAGTTGGAGAGGAAATGGCGTCTCACTAATTTAGAAGATCTTCGCTTAGCCTGGAAAAAGAGTCTGTTGCTCTATAAAAAAGCCCTCCGTAAAGCTAGGACATCTTTCTACTCATCACTAATTGAAGAAAATAAGAACAACCCCAGGTTTCTTTTCAGCACTGTAACCAGGCTGACAAAGAGTCAGAGCTCTATTGAGCTGAGTATTCCATTAACTTTAACTAGTAATGACTTCATGACTTTCTTTGCTAACAAAATTTTAACTATTAGAGAAAAAATTACTCATAACCATCCCAAAGACGTATCGTTATCTTTGGCTGCTTTCAGTGATGCCGGTATTTGGTTAGACTCTTTCTCTCAGATTGTTCTGTCTGAGTTATTTTCATTAGTTACTTCATCCAAACCATCAACATGTTTATTAGACCCCATTCCTACCAGGCTGCTCAAGGAAGCCCTACCATTATTTAATGCTTCGATCTTAAATATGATCAATCCGTCTTTGTTAGTTGGCTATGTACCACAGGCTTTTAAGGTGGCAGTAATTAAACCATTACTTAAAAAGCCATCACTTGACCCAGCTATCTTAGCTAATTATAGGCCAATCTCCAACCTTCCTTTTCTCTCAAAAATTCTTGAAAGGGTAGTTGTAAAACAGCTAACTGATCATCTGCAGAGGAATGGTCTATTTGAAGAGTTTCAGTCAGGTTTTAGAATTCATCATAGTACAGAAACTGCATTAGTGAAGGTTACAAATGATTTTCTTATGGCCTCAGACAGTGGACTCATCTCTGTGCTTGTTCTGTTAGACCTCAGTGCTGCTTTTGATACTGTTGATCATAAAATTTTATTACAGAGATTAGAGCATGCCATAGGTATTAAAGGCACTGCGCTGCAGTGGTTTGAATCATATTTGTCTAATAGATTACAATTTGTTCATGTAAATGGGGAATCTTCTTCACAGACTAAAGTTAATTATGGAGTTCCACAAGGTTCTGTGCAAGGACCAATTTTATTCACTTTATACATGCTTCCCTTAGGCAGTATTATTAGATGGTATTGCTTAAATTTTCATTGTTACGCAGATGATACCCAGCTTTATCTATCCATGAAGCCAGAGGACACACACCAATTGGCTAAACTGCAGGATTGTCTTACAGACATAAAGACATGGATGACCTCTAATTTCCTGCTTTTAAACTCAGATAAAACTGAAGTTATTGTACTTGGCCCCACAAATCTTAGAAACATGGTGTCTAACCAGATCCTTACTCTGGATGGCATTACCCTGACCTCTAGTAATACTGTGAGAAATCTTGGAGTCATTTTTGATCAGGATATGTCATTCAAAGCGCATATTAAACAAATATGTAGGACTGCTTTTTTGCATTTACGCAATATCTCTAAAATTAGAAAGGTCTTGTCTCAGAGTGATGCTGAAAAACTAATTCATGCATTTATTTCCTCTAGGCTGGACTATTGTAATTCATTATTATCAGGTTGTCCTAAAAGTTCCCTAAAAAGCCTTCAGTTAATTCAAAATGCTGCAGCTAGAGTACTAACGGGGACTAGAAGGAGAGAGCATATCTCACCCATATTGGCCCTCTTCATTGGCTTCCTGTTAATTCTAGAATAGAATTTAAAATTCTTCTTCTTACTTATAAGGTTTTGAATAATCAGGTCCCATCTTATCTTAGGGACCTCGTAGTACCATATCACCCCAATAGAGCGCTTCGCTCTCAGACTGCAGGCTTACTTGTAGTTCCTAGGGTTTGTAAGAGTAGAATGGGAGGCAGAGCCTTCAGCTTTCAGGCTCCTCTCCTGTGGAACCAGCTCCCAATTCAGATCAGGGAGACAGACACCCTCTCTACTTTTAAGATTAGGCTTAAAACTTTCCTTTTTGCTAAAGCTTATAGTTAGGGCTGGATCAGGTGACCCTGAACCATCCCTTAGTTATGCTGCTATAGACGTAGACTGCTGGGGGGTTCCCATGATGCACTGTTTCTTTCTCTTTTTGCTCTGTATGCACCACTCTGCATTTAATCACTAGTGATCGATCTCTGCTCCCCTCCACAGCATATCTTTTTCCTGGTTCTCTCCCTCAGCCCCAACCAGTCCCAGCAGAAGACTGCCCCTCCCTGAGCCTGGTTCTGCTGGAGGTTTCTTCCTGTTAAAAGGGAGTTTTTCCTTCCCACTGTAGCCAAGTGCTTGCTCACAGGGGGTCGTTTTGACCGTTGGGGTTTTACATAATTATTGTATGGCCTTGCCTTACAATATAAAGCGCCTTGGGGCAACTGTTTGTTTTGATTTGGCGCTATATAAAAAAAAATTGATTGATTGATTGATTGATCCCAACAGAGGCGAGTCTGCTTCAAATATGCTGCTGTCAATGAGACAGGGATGATGGAGTGCAGCTGATTATGCAATCGACTTCCGTGTTGCGGCAGTGAGGTCCAGTTGGGATTCAGTCTCACTCCGCGCCACCTTTGTAAACGGGCTGTCTCCGGCCCTAAAGGAGCATCTCATGGCTAAGGATCAGCTGCGGGATCTAGATGGGCTTATTGATCTGGTTTTTCGCTTAGACAATCGGTTAGAGGAATATAAGTGGGAGCAAGACGAAGGGCGTGGCCGGGTGCGTGCTGTCCCTCTTCCCTCCAGATCCGAGTTAGCGCTGTCCTCTCCCCGCTCTAAAGCCAGGGCTCTCCGCGTTGCACCAGCTCCCCCTGCTGACGCTGCTATGGACACGAGCAGGGCTAAAGTCAAATTGAAGGAAAGACACAGGAGGCTGGCCCGTGGAGAGTGTTTTTACTGCGGCTCGAGTGAGCATGCGCAGAAGAATTGCCCCAAGCGTTTAAAACTTCAATGCTCACCCTTAGAGACTGGGCTAAGGGTGAGCCATACAAACCACACGGGTGTTCCACAAAAATGCGCACGACTCCCAGTCACAATCCTCTGTGGGGATTTAACCCTTACCACTCCAGCACTGATTGACACAGGATCGGCAGGGAACCTACTGGATAGTAGGTGGGCTAAGGCAATAGGGCTCCCTCTGGTGGCCATTCCTTCACCATTAAAGGTGCAGGCACTAGATGGCACCCTACTACCAGAAATCACACACCAGACACCTTTAACCTTGGTCGTCTCTGGTAATCGCAGGGAGGAGATTGTGTTTTATGTAACACCTTCTACCTCCAGAGTTATTTTGGGCTATCCATGGATGATGAAACACAATCCAAAATTCTTCATCCCCGTTAGGTGCAGGTTTCTTTTTTGTGGGCAAGAACGACGGCGGTCTCCCTCCATGCATTGATTATAGAGGGCTGAATGAGATTACGGTTTGCAACCGATACCCATTACCTCTCTTAGATTCAGTGTTCACACCCCTGCATGGAGCCAAAATATTCACGAAGTTGATCTTAGGAATGCTTACTATCTAGTTAGGATAAGGAAGGGAGACGAGTGGAAGACGGTATTTAACACCCCCTTAGGGCACTTTGAGTACCTGGTAATGCCGTTCGGCCTCACTAACGCCCCCGCAATGTTCCAGGCTTTGGCTAATGACGTTCTGCGGGATTTCCTGCACCGATTCGTCTTCGTATATCTAGACGATATCCTCATCTTCTCCCAGGACTCTGAGATTCATGTTAAGCATGTCCGTCAAGTCCTTCAGCGGTTATTGGAGAACCGGCTGTGTGTGAAGGCCGAGAAGTGCGAGTGCACCTCTCTGTCCTTCTTGGGGTTCATTATAACCTCCAACTCCGTGGCACCCGATCTGGCTAAGGTAGCTGCGGTGAGAGATTGGCCCCAACCACTAAATCGTAGGAAGCTACAACAGTTACAGGAAGTTCATTAAGGTTTACAGTCAGGTAGTTAGCCCCCTTACAGCCCTGACCTCCACCAAAGTCCCCTTCACCTGGTCGGATCGGTGCGAAGCCGCGTTTAGGGAGTTGAAACACCGGTTTTCAACTGCACCAGTTTTGGTGCAGCCCGATCCTAGCCGCCAGTTTATTGTTGAAGTGGATGCCTCTGACTCAGGGATAGGAGCCGTGCTGTCCCAGAGCAGGGAGTCCGATAGTGTTCTCCACCCTTGTGCTTACTTCTCCCGCAGGTTAACCCCCACCGAACGGAACTAGGCAATCGGGAACTCCTGGCTGTGAAAGAGGCCCTTGAGGAGTGGAGACATCTGTTGGAGGGAGCTGTGGTCCCATTTGTGGTTCTCACTGACCACCGGAACCTGGAATATATCCAGACCGATAAGCGGCTGAAACCCAGGCAAGCCTGGTGGTCATTGTTTTTTGGACGCTTTAACTTCAAGATCACCTTGAAGAATCACAGAATACAAGGAATTTGTCTCCGGTTGAACTGTACATTGTATCTTGCACATTATGGGCTAAGTGGCACACCGCAAGAAGCCCTTGACTCGTCTTGGGGCAGGGCGTCTTGCAGCTGCACATGATGTTACAGTTACAGTTTTTTTATATTGCTAAAACACATTTTACAAAACTCTCCCCCATTTTCTCAAAACGCTAAACACTACACACTTTTCTAAAGCTACATACACAAAACCACACCTTCTCTTTTCAAAACACAAACTGTCACAGCAAAACAGCTGCTCAAAGCCTGCAAAAATGTAAACACTATATGCATCATTACACACTACAACAAAACAACTGAAAACACAATGTTCAGTGTGTGAGAATGTCCTTTTTACGTTTGTTCACAACTGCCAAAGCATAGTATCTGTATGTGAACAGTATCTGTTCTCAAAATATAATACTGTAGAGTATGTAGCATTCATAGATTTGTGTGTTTCATATGAACAGTATGTAAATCTGCAGAGAATACAGTATGTACACTACTGTACTGTATCACAACTCAATGCAAACCGTACAGAGGATCCATTACACACAATACTCATTGAAGACACAATGTTCAGGGTGTGATGGTTTTTTCATTTATTGAACTATACCAAACACACACACACACACACACACACACACACACACACACACACACACACACACACACACACACACACACACACACACACACACATCATTGTGCGGCATCACGTCGTCGAGCTGGGTCAGGCCACAGGACCTCATCTACATCACAGGCATGATGGTGTGAATTTGCATTGCTCTCCCTCCTTGGCCTGCTCCTCTCCCTCCTCGGCCTGCTCCTCTCCCTCCTTGGCCTGTTCCTCTCCCTCCTTGGCCTGTTCCTCTCCCTCCTTGGCCCGTTCCTCTCCCTCCTTGGCCTGCTCCTTTCCCTCCTCTGACTCCTCTTCCTCTGATTCTGCCTCTGTCCATTGTGGTACTGTATACGTTTGGAACCTTCAGCAAACTGTGCACTCTGAACTGGCTTCTATAGCTGTGGTCACATCATTTGTGTCTACAATTCTGAGTCCTTATGTTTAATGAATGAAGCCAGGTGTGTACATTGTATTCAGGTTTTGCTGACTGTAGCAAGCATTTTGCATCACTTGAGCTTTAAATGGAGAATCTGAGCAGAGTTTTATGCAACCTGTGTTTTAGCAAGCCAAAATGTGTTTAGATTTATGAGAAAAGAGGACTGTGTTTTGTGAATTGTGTCTTCATGTGAAATGTGTTTATGGTTTTGGCAAATGGGGGCTAGTTTTATTAAATGTAAACATAAACATGGTTAACTGATGTCAATCAAGATTTAGTACAGCTGGATGGTTATCAATTGTTTCTGGTTAATAGACAGATGAGAAGAGGCGGAGGCGTGGCATTGTATGTAAGGTCTGATTATAACTGCAAACTAGTCAATAACATGTCATTTACAGCTGATAATATTATGGAATGTGTTACAGTCAAAATTACATCTATAAATTCAAATAATCAATCAATCAATTTTTTTATATAGCGCCAAATCACAACAAACAGATGCCCCAAGGCGCTTTATATTGTAAGGCAAGGCCATACAATAATTATGTAAAACCCCAACGGTCAAAACGACCCCCTGTGAGCAAGCACTTGGCTACAGTGGGAAGGAAAAACTCCCTTTTAACAGGAAGAAACCTCCAGCAGAACCAGGCTCAGGGAGGGGCAGTCTTCTGCTGGGACTGGTTGGGGCTGAGGGAGAGAACCAGGAAAAAGATATGCTGTGGAGGGGAGCAGAGATCGATCACTAGTGATTAAATGCAGAGTGGTGCATACAGAGCAAAAAGAGAAAGAAACAGTGCATCATGGGAACCCCCCAGCAGTCTACGTCTATAGCAGCATAACTAAGGGATGGTTCAGGGTCACCTGATCCAGCCCTAACTATAAGCTTTAGCAAAAAGGAAAGTTTTAAGCCTAATCTTAAAAGTAGAGAGGGTGTCTGTCTCCCTGATCTGAATTGGGAGCTGGTTCCACAGGAGAGGAGCCTGAAAGCTGAAGGCTCTGCCTCCCATTCTACTCTTACAAACCCTAAGAACTACAAGTAAGCCTGCAGTCTGAGAGCGAAGCGCTCTATTGGGGTGATATGGTACTACGAGGTCCCTAAGATAAGATGGGACCTGATTATTCAAAACCTTATAAGTAAGAAGAAGAATTTTAAATTCTATTCTAGAATTAACAGGAAGCCAATGAAGAGAGGCCAATATGGGTGAGATATGCTCTCTCCTTCTAGTCCCCGTTAGTACTCTAGCTGCAGCATTTTGAATTAACTGAAGGCTTTTTAGGGAACTTTTAGGACAACCTGATAATAATGAATTACAATAGTCCAGCCTAGAGGAAATAAATGCATGAATTAGTTTTTCAGCATCACTCTGAGACAAGACCTTTCTAATTTTAGAGATATTGCGTAAATGCAAAAAAGCAGTCCTATATATTTGTTTAATATGCGCTTTGAATGACATATCCTGATCAAAAATGACTCCAAGATTTCTCACAGTATTACTAGAGGTCAGGGTAATGCCATCCAGAGTAAGGATCTGGTTAGACACCATGTTTCTAAGATTTGTGGGGCCAAGTACAATAACTTCAGTTTTATCTGAGTTTAAAAGCAGGAAATTAGAGGTCATCCATGTCTTTATGTCTGTAAGACAATCCTGCAGTTTAGCCAATTGGTGTGTGTCCTCTGGCTTCATGGCTAGATAAAGCTGGGTATCATCTGCGTAACAATGAAAATTTAAGCAATACCGTCTAATAATACTGCCTAAGGGAAGCATGTATAAAGTGAATAAAATTGGTCCTTGCACAGAACCTTGTGGAACTCCATAATTAACTTTAGTCTGTGAAGAAGATTCCCCATTTACATGAACAAATTGTAATCTATTAGACAAATATGATTCAAACCACTGCAGCGCAGTGCCTTTAATACCTATGGCATGCTCTAATCTCTGTAATAAAATTTTATGATCAACAGTATCAAAAGCAGCACTGAGGTCTAACAGAACAAGCACAGAGATGAGTCCACTGTCCGAGGCCATAAGAAGATCATTTGTAACCTTCACTAATGCAGTTTCTGTACTATGATGAATTCTAAAACCTGACTGAAACTCTTCAAATAGACCAGAAGAAGTCACGTGGGGCTCAGTGCTTGGTTGTGGCACCTGAAATCACACTCGCCTATGCGAACTGTGAACCAATTTTCTCCACTGGATATGCCTGATGTGAGTTCTTTGAGCCCACGGGTGATTTCCACTCCTATCTCCAGGCCAAAATGCTGGGCTTTAGTGATAGGGGATTCAAAGTCAGGTTACAGACGCTGAATGACGTTAAATCTATTCCTGGGGCCAGAGCTCCCGATACTGTCTCCCACCTCAGGGTGCTGACACTGCAGGAAGGTAGACAGACTAAGGAACATGACACGAGATACAGTCAGTTATTCACATTGGTGCCAGTGATGTCAGGATGAACCACTCAAAGGACACAAAAATGGATGCAGAGAGGACTTGTGAGCTTGCCAGAAAGATGTGTCGGTATTGATTAATAGTCTCTGGTCCCCTCCCTCCCAGGTTAATGATGAGGCGTTTAGCAGGCTGACTTAGTTAAATAGGTGGCTGACACAGTTTTGTAGACAGCAAGGCTTTAGTTTTATTGATAAATGGCCTTCGCTTTGGTGCTGCCATGACTTGCTGATGCCAGACGACCTTCACCCTACTGGGGAAGGCACCGCCATCTTGTCTGCGAACATAGATAGAGCTCTACAGGGAGGGTAACATTAGGATTTTACAGTAGGCCACGGAGCAGGGGATTAGAGACACTGCAAGACTTTTGACAAATATGAGTGTGGAATCCACGAGCTTAGTGGGGAAATTAGTGCAGAAAACCCACTGTGGTGATAGTGGATTTTCAGGGAGGGAAATTTATCAAGTTGAGACTGTGACCTGCTTCCATAGACGTGTCCTTAAAATCATAGAGGGATATGTTTGCAAACTTAATGCCCATTATTACATTGGATGACACTGAAATAGAGGCTGGCCCGCTGGCTGTTCCAGCAATATTAATTCTTTTGTGTGTCTGCTACCTACAATCCACATGGAATGTCTCAAACCTAAACCTACTTCCAGGCACCTTATATATGCTACTCTGGAACCACCCCTAAATCCAAACAGTCCAACTCTTAACCCCACTGAGGTCCTTAGTTTGGGTCTCATTAACATAAGATCACTGTCCTCAAAATCATTGTAGATTAATTATCTAATTATGGATCATCATTTAGATATAATTGGGTTATGGCAAAACTGACATGATCTTCTATGCCTGCCTGCTACAGGAGAAGTCCTATGAACAATGAAGACCTCTCTTTTTCCTCTTCTGGGACCTGTAGAAGGGTTTCGATAGTGTCCCAAGACAAGCTATGTGAGCAACCTTGAGATGTTTCGGCTGTTCTGATCACTTCACGGACCTTGCACAGACCCTTCACGATGGGATGACTGGCCATGACTAAGGGAACAGCCCACATGGAGAAACAACGACGCTGTGAAGTGGAGTACAAGAGACAGCAACATAAAGAGCGGCTCCTCCTTCCTCATTCACCACCCATTCGACCCTGCACAAAGTGTTCCCGACTATTCCATTCTGCTCTGGGCCTGAGCAGCCACATAAGGCATTGTCACCCCTCGAACAACTGAGGTTGATCTGACATGGTCCTTTAATGCTTGAAAACGAGATTATGCCAATATAGATATAGGCCAGGCCCATACTGTGAATTCTTAGATGAATTTGGCGCATTCGTCTCTAACTTGTAAACTAGTGCAGATAAAATTCTGATCATTGGTGACTTTAGCATTCATATAAATAAATAAGCCTTCTGATCCCCTCTGCAAATCATTTATGGAAATTGTGGATGCATTAGGATTCCAGCAATGCATTCAGGACTTGACACACGTTAGAGGAAATACCCTGGTATTTGGTTCTCGCACATGGTATTGTCATCATGAATATTGACATCACACCGCTTACATCAGTGGTCTCTGATCACTCACTTATTACTTTTACAGTTTCGCTGCCATGTTTAGTGGAACAACAACCTTGTTTATCACTGCAGCGACACATTAACGCCTCAACTTTGACTGAACTCGAAGCTAGACTGCCTGGTATCTTTAGTTTCATGTTTGGAGAATGCCCAGTCAGTAGACAGTCTTGTGGATAGTTTAAACTCAGCACTCAAAACTACACAAGATTGCACCACCTCTTTTAAAACCATGCCTTCCCAAAACACACTCACCTTGGTTTAATGGTTACTTGCGTGACTTCAGGCAGAAGGCTAGAGGTTTAGAATGGAAATGGCATAGCTCCAGATTAGAAGCATTCCACCTTGCATGGTGTGATGCTATGTTAGACTATAAGCATGCACTACTGGCTACAAAGCGGACCTATTACTCTGATTTGATCAACAAAAACAAGCATAAGTTCTTTTTCAATACGGTGGCAATTCATTGACAACCACCTGTAAATTGCTCTCCCTTTTCAGGACAGGATTTCTTGGATTACTTTGAGAAGAAAATAGAAAACATTAGGCTGAGCATGTCCCAGCATGCCTTAACTCAGCAACTACACCCTGCTATTGAGGTGGGTGCTACCACTGAGATGTTACCTAGATTTACACAATTTGATAGTATCTCACTCGGCGTGCTGACAAAATTCGTAACATCTACAAAAAAGCACAACTTCCTTATTTGATTCTACACCAACAAAACTGTTTAAGGACCCAGGGTCCATTCTTGGGCTGACTGTGCTGGAAATTGTTAATCTCTCATTAATGTCTAGATCTGTTCCTCAAAGTTTCAAATCTGCTGTGATTAAACCATTACTTAAGAAACCTAATCTTGACACTAGTGTATTGATAAACTATAGGCCGATATCAAAACTATCATTTTATCTCCCTTTATCTAGCACCTCTCGGGTATACGAGGGCTGTCAATAAAGTAACGGTCCTTTTTATTTTTTTCAAAAACTATATGGATTTCATTCATATGTTTTTACGTCAGACATGCTTGAACCCTCGTGCGCATGCGTGAGTTTTTCCACGCCTGTCGGTGACGTCATTCGCCTGTGAGCACTCCTTGTGGGAGGAGTCGTCCAGCCCCTCGTCGGAATTCCTTTGTCTGAGAAGTTGCTGAGAGACTGGCGCGTTGTTTGATCAAAATTTTTTCTAAACCTGTGAGACACATCGAAGTGGACACGGTTCGAAAAATTAAGCTGGTTTTCAGTGAAAATTTTAACGGCTGATGAGAGATTTTGAGGTGATTCTGTCGCTTTAAGGACTTCCCACAGTGCGAGACGTCGCACAGCGCTCTCAGGCGCCGTCGTCAGCCTGTTCAAGCTGAAAACCTCCACATTTCAGGCTCTATTGATCCAGGACGTCGTGAGAGAACAGAGAAGTTTCAGAAGAAGTCGGTTTCAGCATTTTATCCGGATATTCCACTGTTAAAGGAGATTTTTTTTAATGAAAGACGTGCGGACGGGTCCGCGCATCGGGACGCAGCCGACGCGGTGCGGCGGCACAGGAAAAACACCTCTGTTTTATTTTTGGTAAAAAAAATAAAAAAAAATCATTGTATCCACACAAAAGATTAATTCTGGCCTATATAAGGTGCCTGAGCCCAGTGAAGCTGACCCCCCACCTACATAAAAATAATCCAAGCAAACAAGGTATAATTTCCGACAGTACATGAACGCAGCAGCAATCTGTACGGTGTTCACACGGACTGATCAGTTTACTGCTCTGATGATATATGGACGTAAAATATTAAGAGCTTCACCTCTTGTTCCACGTATTGTATTGTATTGTATTTCCCACCGGTGTCACGTACGTCCACTAATGCTTCACCTGAAAGGTGCTGTTTCTTTTTTTCTCCCTTGTTTCAGAAGCCATAACTGGCAACTGTCTTGCAGTGTTAGCGGACGTTAGCCTGTAAGCTCGCCGTCGTGCTGATAATCATTCGAGTGCATTTGTTTAATGAAGCTGCTGTAAATGAAGAAATTCATCAAAATATCAACGTAAATTGCGAAGGTGTTTTGCTTCTTTCATCATCCATCCACCTCAAGTTCCAAGTGCTGTTTCCTAAGCGAGGTGGAAAGAATTGTACGTGACACCGGGTTAGCATTAGAAGTTAGCATCGTATTTCTTGTGAATTGTCTGAAATGTTGCTTCACATTCCCTTTCTTCAGTAAAGCCACATTTACACTGCAGATAAGAAAGATGGATTTGCCATTCAAATAAATGAAAAAAATAATCCAAGATGAAAATGATAGTTTTTCATTTCTTATCCACCATAGAAGAAGAGCTCTTCTTCTTCTCTGGCGTTTAATGACAGCCGGTGTCCTTGTTGGTGCAGTGCTGCCACCTGCTGCATCAGTCTGTTAATGCAGCACTAAATCCTTTCGAGTCCAGGGACAGATTTTTTTTTTATGCGATCGACTGGAACTCAGCCCGCGATCACGATCGACTGGTTGGGCACGCCAGCCCTACATAACGCATCATAATAATAATAAGAGGAGGGATGATATAACATTCTGCTCATGGAATGTTAATGGCATTAACGAGCCAGTCAAAAGAGGCAAAGTGCTTATCTCAAATCCCTGCAGGTCGAAGTATTTTTCTTACAGGAAACTCACCTGAAGAATGACTCACATGTTAGGCTCAAATGCAGGTGGATACAACATATTTACCACTCGATTTTCTCAGTAAAGGCCAGAGGCACAGCCATCTTATTCTGTAAGGGTCCCTTTTACAGTAAACACCTACATCTACAAAAGCAGAGATGGCAGATATACTATGGTTGTTGGAGAATTTCACTCCACACCTGTAAAATTACTGAATGTTCAGCCCAGTGTCACTTTTTTTTTTTTTGTGCTCCCGTCACAAAATGAGTCAAAATTTCATGACAGGTTTTCACTATTACTAACTCTACTCCTACCTCCAACCCTAACCTTAAACATAATCTAACCCTACTCGTTTCCCCACTCTAACCATAACCCCCCCCCCCCCCGCCCGCTTCAATTTTAATTTCGTGCAGCCATCACGGAATGAATTAGAATGAATTTGTTTTGCTGTGATGAAAATGAGGCACTTTTCGTCACAATATCACGAACCAATAGATTAATTTCATATTTCATGCTGCTGAATCACGACTTACCATGAGACCAGGTTGGAATGTGTATGGAACGAATAATGATGATCCAGAGTTTTTTAGAAAAGTTTTGAATCTTATTCCTGATGTCTCCAGTACTAATCTAATAATTGCAATCCAGTTTTGGACACTTATTTGGATAGGTCTTCTTGACAGAGGGTGGAACCTTCCAAGGCCTGGTAGAGAATATTCCTTTCACTCAAACGTACACAATAGCTATACAAGGATACACTTTTTCTTGATAGATGGCAAACATTTTCTTTTCTTACAACCCAAAATACCACAATTTATCATTTCGGATCATAGTCCGACATCTTTTTCATTACAGTTTGGTGAGAATGTGCCTACCCAGAGAAATTTTAGATTCAATCCTCAAATTATTACAGATGCAAAGTTCTGTAAATATCTGGAATCAAACATTAAGTTATTCTTTGAAATAAACAACAATGAGAATACAATAGTGTTCAGAATAATAGTAGTGCTATGTGACTAAATAGATTAATCCAGGTTTTGAGTATATTTCTTATTGTTACATGGGAAACAAGGTACCAGTAGATTCAGTAGATTCTCACAAATCCAACAAGACCAAGCATTCATGATATGCACACTCTTAAGGCTATGAAATTGGTCTATTAGTAAAAAACAAAAAAGTAGAAAAGGGGTGTTCACAATAATAGTAGTGTGGCGTTCAGTCAGTGAGTTCATCAGTTTTTTGGAACAAACAGGTGTGAATCAGGTGTCCCCTATTTAAGGATGAAGCCAGCACCTGTTGAACATGCTTTTCTCTTTGAAAGCCTGAGGAAAATGGGACGTTCAAGACATTGTTCAGAAGAACAGCGTAGTTTGATTAAAAAGTTGATTGGAGAGGGGAAAACTTATACGCAGGTGCAAAAAATTATAGGCTGTTCATCTACAATGATCTCCAATGCTTTAAAATGGATTAAAAAAACAGAGACGTGTGGAAGAAAACAGAAAACAACCATCAAAATGGATAGAAGAATAACCACAATGGCAAAGGCTCACCCATTGATTAGCTCCAGGATGATCAAAGACAGTCTGGAGTTACCTGTAAGTGCTGTGACAGAAGATGCCTGTGTGAAGCTAATTTATTTGCAAGAATCCCCCGCAAAGTCCCTCTGTTAAATAAAAGACATGTGCAGAAGAGGTTACAATTTGCCAAAGAACACATCAACTGGCCTAAAGAGAAATGGAGGAATATTTTGTGGACTGATGAGAGTAAAATTGTACTTTTTGGGTCCTAGGGCCGCAGACAGTTTGTGAGACGACCCCCAAACTCTGAATTCAAGCCACAGTTCACAGTGAAGACAGTGAAGCATGGTGGTGCAAGCATCATGATATGGGCATGTTTCTCCTACTATGGTGTTGGGCCTATATATCGCATACCAGGTATCATGGATCAGTTTGGATATGTCAAAATACTTGAAGAGGTCATGTTACCTTATGCTGAAAAGGACATGCCCTTGAAATGGGTGTTTCAACAAGACAATGACCCCAAGCACACTAGGAAATGAGCAACATCTTGGTTCCAAACCAACAAAAATAATGCCTCGCAGATGTGAAGAAATCATGAAAAGCTGTGGTTATACAACTAAATACTAGTTTAGTGATTCACAGGATTGCTAAAAAAGCAGTTTGAACATAATAGTTTTGAGTTTGTAGCGTCAACAGCAGATGCTTCTATTATTGTGAACAACCCCTTTTCTACTTTTTTTTACTAATAGCCCAATTTCATAACCTTAAGAGTGTGCATATCATGAATGCTTGGTCTTGTTGGATTTGTGAGAATCTACTGAATCTACTGGTACCTTGTTTCCCATGTAACAATAAGAAATATACTCAAAACCTGGATTAATCTTTTTAGTCACATAGCACTACTAATATTCTGAACACTACTGTACATCACCTGCACTGCTCTGGGAAACCTTTAAGGCTTACTTAAGAGGGCACATTATTTCTTTCCAGTCCTCTCTCAAGAAGTGTAACAAAGCAAAACAACTAGAACTCGAGGAGGAAATCCGCCAGTTCTATATGGAGAATGCCCTGCGCCGCTCATTAGAAAAGCACACTAAAATTTCAACTCTTAAATACAAACTTAACAAGATACTATCAGATAGGATGTACAGAGCCTTTATTTTTATAAAACAGCAACATTTTGAATTTGGTGATAAGCCACATAAATTATAAATTATAAATAAAAACTTCAAAATGACAGGACTATCCACAAAATTAAATCAGGTTCTGGCAATACCCTTACATCTCCCAGGGATATTAATGACAGATTCACACATTTTTATGAAACACCATACAATTCTGATGTTAATTCTCTAGGAAAAACAATGCAGACCTTTCTAGATAACTGTGATCTTCCATCGAGTCAAGCGGACCGCGATGCCCTAGAGGCAGATATCACCTGTAAAGATTTATTAGACACTATTGGTTCAATGAAAAATGGTTAAAGTCCTGGCCCTGGCGGATTCAGAAAGGAGATTTATAAAAGGTTTGGGGGATTATTTGGTTCCATATCTTCATAAAATGTACAGCCAGTCAGTCGTACTATGAGGGAGTTCTGCCTCAGATACTGACCGAAGCCATGATCACCCTCCTCCCCAAAAAAGGGAAATATTTGATGATTTGATGTTTTTAAACATCATGCACTTTTCCAGACTTCCCCAAAAAGACCTGATTATCCTGAGTTTGGACGCTGAGAAAGCGTTTGACCGGGTCGAGTGGGCATACTTATTTTCGGCCTTGCAGAAGCTCAATTGTGGTGATAAATTTGTCTCCTGGATTAAGCTCTTATACAATAGCCCCCGTGCCAGAATACTTACTAATAAAACTCTTTCTGATCCTTTCCTGATGGGTAGGGGTATGAGGGAGGGTTGCCCACTTAGCCCTCTGCTGTTTGCCTTAGCCATAGAACCACTGGCCGAGACTAACCGTTCGCATCCAGACATGCATGGCTATAATACAGAATACATCAGGAATAAGATTTCATTGTACGCGGACTGTATTTTTTGTTTGTCACTCAGCCTAGGATTACAATTCCTTCAATTATGAAAATGCTTCATCTGTTTGGCAGTTTCTCAGGGTACAAGATTAACTGGCAACAGGGAGCTATTACCAGTACGCATTGCAGCTCAACAGTTATCTCTCAGAATAGCATCAGAGAGAATAACCTATTTGGGGGATAGTAATTACCAAGAAGTATAAAGATCTTTAAAAGGCCAATTTCCCTGCCCTGTTGGATAAGCTAGCAAACAATATCTAATTTTGGAAAATACTCCCCATTTCTCTATAGGGCAGAATGAATGCTATCAAAATGATTTTCCTCCCTCAGCTACTTTATCTTTTTTAAAACCTGCCTATATATCTTGCCAAATCTTTTTTCAGTAAATTGGACTCAGTCGTTCTTCCTTTTGTATGGAATTACAAGTCTCATAGAATAAAGAAGGATCATCTTTGTAAACATAGAACTAATGACGGGTTGGCACTGCCTAATTTTATTTTATATTACTGGGCCACTGGGTTACACTCTATGGTATACTGGCTAGATGACAATCTTTCACCCTATGATGGGCTAGAAATGGAACGGGAGGACTGTCTATCATATTCTATTAAAGCAGTTATACTGTCACCCATTCCAGTCAATAAAACTTGCTTAAACATAACCTGGTAATTAGGATATGGAAACAACTAAAGAATCATTTCAAGCTCAAGGCAGTATCATTTCTGCTGCCCAAGTGATTCAGCAGTTGGAGACTGGGGAGAAGGTGGTGCCTGCTCTGCGGAGGGAACTACCCAAATTACCATTATTATTGAGAGAACTCAACAAACTGGAGATGCAGGATGGTGTTCTCAACAGAAGGAGAGTGGGAGATGGTCATGTAAATTTTCAACTTGTGCTGCCCCCTGATTTTCATTCTCTTGTACTCACAAGCCTTCATAACCACATGGGTCATATGGGTGTGGAAAGAACATTGGACCTGGTTCACCAGTGGTTCTTTTGGCCCAAAATGGTTGTTGATGTGGAGCTGAAAGTTCGTACATGCTCCCGATGTGTGCGCCAGAAAGCTGCACCCGAAAGGCCTGCTCCATTAAATCAAAATCAAATCAGTTTTATATGTATAGCACCAAATCACAACAAACAGTTGCCCCAAGGTGCTTTATATTGTAAGGCAAAGCCATACAATAATTACAGAAAAACCCCAACGGTCAAAACGACCCCCTGTGAGCAAGCACTTGGCGACAGTGGGAAGGAAAAACTCCCTTTTAACAGGAAGAAACCTCCAGCAGAAGCAGGCTCAGGGAAGGGCAGTCTTCTGCTGGGACTGGTTGGAATTGGGTCTAATAGACATGTTGATGGTTTGGAGGAAGTAACTAATGAAAATAACTCAGACATAACAAACGGAGAGAAAGAGTCTAACCAAATACCAGCATTACTGAAAGCAGCGAAAGATAACGATATGTCTTTGGGATGGTTATGAGTAATTGTTTCTCTAATAATTAAAATTTTATTAGCAAAGAAAGTGATGAAGTCATTACTAGTTAAAGTTAAAGGAATACCCGGCTCAATAGAGCTCTGACTCTTTGTCAGCCTGGCTACAGTGCTGAAAAGAAACCTGGGGATGTTCTTATTTTCTTCTATTAGTGATGAGTAGTAAGATGTCCTAGCTTTACGGAGGGCTTTTTTATAGAGCAACAGACTCTTTTTCCAGGCTAAGTGAAGATCTTCTAAATTAGTGAGATGCCATTTCCTCTCCAACTTACGGGTTATCTGCTTTAAGCTGCGAGTTTGTGAGTTGTACCACGGAGTCAGGCACTTCTGATTTAAGGCTCTCTTTTTCAGAGGAGCTACAGCATCCAAAGTTGTCCTCAATGAGGATGTAAAACTATTGACGAGATAATCTATCTCACTCACAGAGTTTAGGTGGCTACTCTGCACTGTGTTGGTATATGGCATTGGAGAACATAAAGAAGGAATCATATCCTTAAACCTAGTTACAGCGTTTTCTGAAAGACTTCTACTGTAATGAAACATTCCGCACTGCTGGGTAGTCCATCAGAGTAAATGTAAATGTTATTAAGAAATGATCAGACAGAAGGGGGTTTTCAGGGAATACTGTTAAGTCTTCAATTTCTATACCATAAGTCAGAACAAGATCTAAGGTATGATTAAAGTGGATGCGTGGACTCATTTACATTTTGAGCAAAGCCAATCGAGTCTAACAATAGATTAAATGCAGTGTTGAGACTGTCATTCTCAGCATCTGTGTGGATGTTAAAATCGCCCACTATAATTATCTGAGCTAAGCACTAAGTCAGACAAAAGGTCCGAAAATTCACAAAGAAACTCACAGTAACGACCAGGTGGACGATAGATAACAACAAATAAAACTGGTTTTTGGGACTCCAATTTGGATGGACAAGACTAAGAGTCAAACTTTCAAATGAATTAAAGCTCTGTCTGGGTTTTTGATTAATTAATAAGCTGGAGTGGAAGATTGCTGCTAATCCTCCCCCTCGGCCTGTGCTACGAGCGTTCTGGCAGTTAGTGTGACTCGGGGGTGTTGACTCATTTAGACTAACATATTCATCCTGCTGTAACCAGGTTTCTGTAAGGCAGAATAAATCAATATGTTGATCAATTATTATATAATTTACTAACAGGGACTTAGAAGAGAGAGATCTAATGTTTAATAGACCACATTTAACTCTTTTAGTCTGTGGTGCAGTTGAAGGTGCTATATTATTTTTTCTTTTTGAATTTTTATGCTTAAATAGATTTTTGCTGGTTATTGGTGGTCTGGGAGCAGGCACCGTCTCTACGGGGATGGGGTGATGAGGGGATGGCAGGGGGAGATAAGCTGCAGAGAGGTGTGTAAGACTACAACTCTGCTTCCTGGTCCAACCCTGGATAGTCACGGTTTGGAGGATTTAACAAAATTGGCCAGATTTCTAGAAATGAGAGCTGCTCCATCCAAAGTGGGATGGATGCCATTTCTCCTAACAAGACCAGGTTTTCCCCAGAAGCTTTGCCAATTATCTATGAAGCCCACCTCATTTTTTAGACACCACTCAGACAGCCAGCAATTCAAGGAGAACATGCGGCTAAACATGTCACTCCCGGTCCGATTGGAGAGGGGCCCAGAGAAAACTACAGAGTCTGACATTGTTTTTGCCAAGTTACACACCGATTCAATGTTAATTTTAGTGACCTCCGATTGGCGTAACCTTAGCCAGCAGTTTCAAATTTCCTTCAGTGTCGCCTGCTCTGGCCCCCGGAAGACAATTGACTATGGATGCTGGTGTCGCTAACTTCACATTTCTCAAAACAGAGTCGCCAATAACCAGAGTTTGTTCCTCGGCGGGTGTGTCACAGAGTGGGGAAAAACAGTTAGAGATGTGAACGGGTTGGTGGTGTACACGGGGCTTCTGTTTAGGACTACGCTTCCTCCTCACAGTCACCCAGTCGGCCTGCTTTCCTGGCTGCTCGGGATCTGCTGGAGGGGAACTAACGGCAGCTAAGCTACCTTGGTCTGCACCAACTACAGGGGCCTGGCTTGCTGTAGGATTTTCCACGGTGCGGAGCCGAGTCTCCAATTCACCCAGCCTGGCCTCCAAAGCTACGAATAAGCTACACTTATTACAAGTACCATTACTGTTAAAGGAGGCTGAGGAATAACTAAACATTTCACACCCAGAGCAGAAAAGTGCGGGAGAGACAGGAGAAGCCGCCATGCTAAACCGGCTAAGAGCTAGTAGCTGCACTAAGCTAGCGGATTCCTAAAAACACACAAAGTGAATAATGTGTAAATAATTTAGAGGTGATTCAGCAGAGGGAATGCTTTAGTTAAGGCACGTGAAGATTACACTGTGAAACAAATCGTTATCTAGTTATCTAGATCAATCTAACTACGCAGATTAATCAGCTAACAGATACAGCAAAACACCGCTGTGCTCCGGAACAGGAAGTGATACAATACCGCAGTGAGAGCCAACCACCAGTGTGGCTCTCCAACCAACCAACTCTCCAACCATTAGTAAATATCAAGACCTCTCAACCCCTGGAATTCCTATGTATGGACTTTCTGTTGATTGAACCTGACTCCAGTAACACCAAAGATGTATTCATTCTAAAAGTTCATTTTACGAAGTTTTCTGTCGCAGTTCCTACATCGAACCAGAAAGCTGAACCGTTGCAAAAGTTTTGTGGAATGACTTTATTGTGAATTTTGGTATCCCAGAACAATTGCATACTGACCAGGGTCCCGACTTTGAGTCCAAATTAATTCGGGAACTCTGTGAAGTGACAGGAATGAAGAAAACTCACACCACACCGTACCATCCATGTGGGAACCCTGTTGAGCGGTTTAATCGGACGTTGCTCAGCATGCTTGGCACTCTTGAACAAAACCAAAAGTCTATATGGCGGGAGTACGTGAAGCCCCTTGTGCATGCCTACAATTGCACACGCAATGAGGTCACTGGGTTCACACCTTATGAGCTTATGTTTGATAGGACGCCACGACTCCCCATCGATTTAGCTTTTGGTTTGCTTGTCTGTGAGAATCCCACAACTACGCACACAGCAACCTTGAAGTCTCGTCTTGAGGAGTGTTACCAACTGGCCTCTCGCAATGCACTCAAGTCTGTGGAGTGAAATAAGACCCCCTTCGACCACCGTGTGACGCCCTGTAAGCTAGATGTTGGGGACAGAGTGCTCGTTCGCAACGTTAGGATCCGGGGGAAGCATAAATTGGAGGCCAAGTAGGAGCCTGAAGTGTACGTCGTTGTTAAATGTGCTGAAAATCTGAAAAGACTCACAGGGAGAGGCCTTCCACTGCTCCAGTGCAAAGACCCCAGACACGTAGTCGGCCATGTCAACAACATGAATACATCAACTCGGATGATGAGAGCTTGTCTCCATACATCTTCTACTGTCCGACTGGATTTGTGGAATTGAGTGCAGAGGCCCCAAATGATGAAGTTGCTGAGCCGGTTGGTTCTATTCCCATTCTTCCAACACCTCATGATGGGGTGGGAGTTCTTCCAGTCGGATTTGAGGACAAGCTGAGCATTCCAATTGCTTCAACTCTAGATCTCAATCGTTCACTTGGAGCTTTGCCAACTGGAGGTGGTATTCAAGGGATGAAAGTGTGGAGGATTTGACAGACTTTGTGGATGTGTCCGGTGAAGTGAACGGATCTGGCAGCTTCATCCCTACTCTCCCAGAGGCTGCTGAGGAAGAGTTAACTCTTTCTGTACCCCAAGAAGAGCTGCCAGTTACACCAGTTACAGACTCTATCCATGACCAATCTGATGCATCTATAGGACCGAGTGTTCCTAATCGCATTGTGTCTCCTCAGAGCAATGGCGACGTTTTATTGCACCGTTCGGGTCGACGAGTTCCGCGAAACCGCCTCAATTATTCGGGGTTAGGAAATCCTCTCATTTCAGTAGTCCAAACCTTATTTCACAACCTCTCGGATGCATATACTGATGTTTTGCAATAAGCTTCAGCTGTGAATCTTTCTTCTAAGCTCGGTTAGCCAACCGTTGTGGTCGCAACATGCAATGAGATGTGCATGGTCTGGGGGGGGAGGATGTAACCCAGTTTATATTTATACCCGCTTCACGTTAAGTGAACTACATTTCCCATGGGCCTTTGCAACCCTACCCGGAAGTCCGGTGCGCTCTAGTGAATAAATACACAGTAGTAGCTGCCGATCGGCTAGGTGCGTGGGGAATACTGGAACACTGAGAAGCTACAGGTATGCGCTTATTTCAAGCCTAACGTTTAACATTAATGCTTCGAACGTGGATCCTAAATGTTGTGCTCCTCAACTCGTAGGTGTTCATGTCAGGTTTTAGAATTCATCATAGTACAGAAACAGCATTAGTGAAGGTTACAAATGATCTTCTTATGGCTTCGGACAGTGGACTTATCTCTGTGCTTGTTCTGTTGGACCTCAGTGCTGCTTTTGATACTGTTGACCATAAAATTTTATTACAGAGATTAGAGCATGTCATAGGTATTAAAGGCACTGCGCTGCGGTGGTTTGAATCATATTTGTCTAATAGATTACAGTTTGTTCATGTAAATGGGGAATCTTCTTCACAGACTAAAGTTAATTATGGAGTTCCACAAGGTTCTGTGCTAGGACCAATTTTATTCACTTTATACATGCTTCCCTTAGGCAGTATTATTAGACGGTATTGCTTAAATTTTCATTGTTACGCAGATGATACCCAGCTTTATCTATCCATGAAGCCAGAGGATACACACCAATTAGCTAAACTGCAGGATTGTCTTACAGACATAAAGACATGGATGACCTCTAATTTCCTGCTTTTAAACTCAGATAAAACTGAAGTTATTGTACTTGGCCCCACAAATCTTAGAAGCATGGTGTCTAACCAGATCTTTACTCTGGATGGCATTTCCCTGACCTCTAGTAATACTGTGAGAAATCTTGGAGTCATTTTTGATCAGGATATGTCATTCAAAGCGCATATTAAACAAATATGTAGGACTGCCTTTTTGCATTTACGCAATATCTCTAAAATCAGAAAGGTCTTGTCTCAGAGTGATGCTGAAAAACTAATTCATGCATTTATTTCCTCTAGGCTGGACTATTGTAATTTATTATTATCAGGTTGTCCTAAAAGTTCCCTAAAAAGCCTTCAGTTGGTTCAGAATGCTGCAGCTAGAGTACTGACGGGGACTAGCAGGAGAGAGCATATCTCACCCGTGTTGGCCTCTCTTCATTGGCTTCCTGTTAATTCTAGAATAGAATTTAAAATTCTTCTTCTTACTTATAAGGTTTTGAATAATCAGGTCCCATCTTATCTTAGGGACCTCATAGTACCATATTACCCCATTAGAGCGCTTCGCTCTCAGACTGCAGGCTTACTTGTAGTTCCTAGGGTTTGTAAGAGTAGAATGGGAGGCAGAGCCTTCAGCTTTCAGGCTCCTCTCCTGTGGAACCAGCTCCCAATTCAGATCAGGGAGACAGATACCCTCTCTACTTTTAAGATTAGGCTTAAAACTTTCCTTTTCGCTAAGGCTTATAGTTAGGGCTGGATCAGGTGACCCTGGACCATCCCTTGGTTATGCTGCTTTAGACGTAGACTGTGGGGGGGTTCCCATGATGCACTGTTTCTTTCTCTTTTTGCTCCGTATGCATCACTCTGCATTTAATCATTAGTGATCGATCTCTGTCCCCCTCCACAGCATGTCTTTTTCCTGGTTCTTTCCCTCAGCCCCAACCAGTCTCAGCAGAAGACTGCCCCTCCCTGAGCCTGGTTCTGCTGGAGGTTTCTTCCTGTTAAAAAGGAGTTTTTCCTTCCCACTGTAGCCAAGTGCTTGCTCATAGGGGGTCGTTTTGACCGTTGGGGTTTTTCATAATTATTGTATGGCCTTGCCTTACAATATAGAGCGCCTTGGGGCAACTGTTTGTTGTGATTTGGCGCTATATAAAAAAAAGTTGATTGATTGATTGATTGATTGATGTGTGGAACCGCTACTGTCACCCTTTTGATTTTTTTTTTATGAATGGATCGGCCAGGTATCACTGAGGGCGTGTAACTGCCAGAAAAAGCCAGTCTGCATGGGGCCTGTGTGTGCACCCTCCACTGCGAGACCACTGGAACTAAGGGTGCGGTAGGAGGTCTTGTGGCCATTTCCTTTCCTTCTCTGTTGCACTGTTGCGCGTTCCCACCACCTCCAACGCGCTGGACTACGGTGGGCCTTTGGGTGTTGAGGAGAACACTTTCCCCAACCATGGACTTTTTAGTGGTGGACTCTCAAAAGCAGAGTGTCAGAGTGTATTGCTCATTTCCTCATGAACTTTTAATCTGAACTTTAGACCTGAGGTCATTTATTTTGAAGTGCACTATTCTGTAAATATTGTAGATGTAAACATCCTGTTGTAAATATCCCTGACCACTAAAAGATATTTGGGTTGCACCGCACACTGTTTATTTGGCACTGTTTTATTATTTTCCTCCTGAGAGATGAACCATTATACAATTGCACTTGCATATGAACATAATCACATACACTTTATTTAAACCTAAAGCCTTGTAAGTGTTGCACGGGATTGCGCCTATGGCTAATGGCCCAGCAGACGCAAGACCTCCATATTCTCCAGCGGTGTTATTGGGGGAGCTAACGGCACCAGCGGTCCATGACGGGGTTGCGCCTACGGCTAACGGCCCAGCAGACGCGAGACCTTCATCTTCTTCAGCGGTGTTAGCAGGGAGCTAACGCTACCAGCAGTCTGCGACGGGGTCGCACCTACGGCTAATGGCCCAGCAGTCATGAGGCCTCCATCTCCTCCAGTGGTGTTAGCAGGAGAGCTAACACCACCAGCAGTCCGCAACAGTGTCGCGCCTACGGCTAACAGTCCAGCAGTCATGAGGCCTCCATCTTCTACATCGGTGTTAGCAGGGGAGCTAACCAGTCAAAGCACAGTCACTAACTTGTCTGTTACCTCTCAATACCACATTAAGGTAAAGCCAAGAAATAAAGTTTTTAAAAAACACAGGTGTACAAACTTGTTCACTACTCTGAATCAGGCAAGAACTGTATGGGACCCTAACTGTAAACCAAAGGGACTGGTTTGTGATCATTTGAACATTCGTAGTCTGTGTAACAAACATGAACAAATGGAGCATCTTCTGACTGATTCTAATATAGACATCCTAGGTATCTCTGAGACATGGTTGAAATAATCATCACCTGAAGCCTTGGTAACAATGCCTAAATATGAAGTGTTTAGGAAGGATAGAGAAAGGGGAAAAGGCATGTGTGTGTGTGGGGGTATTACTCTTTGTAAAAGCAGGCTTAACATGTAAGCAGTTGGAACTGCCAACAGCTTTTGAATTTGATGATGTTGGTGTCGAAATCAAGTTGTCCAATGAAATTTCTTTTGTTTGTATTTGTGTTTCGCCCCCCAAATGCCAAGGCTGTGTTCTACGATGAGCTAAAGACAATGTTAAACTCACTTAACCCAAACAAAGAAATTAATTATCCTTGGTGATTTTAACATCAACTGGGATGACAAACAAGAAAGGAAAAAACTTAAACAAACAACAGAAAACTTTAGCCTCGAACAGTTGGTAGACAAACCAACCAGACTGACTTCTAAATCACACACAAGAGTAGACCTTTTGTTTACAAATAAGCCTGATAGAATTGCAAAGACATATAACTTTCTTACTGGCATTTCAGATCACAATTGTATATTTTTGTCCAGGAAGCTCACCAACTCAAGATTTTCAAGATTACTTAAAACCTCCTCTCCCACCTATGTTAATATGATACCAAAAAAACAATTGCAATGTACCATAGAAACAAGTAATGAATGTTTTAAGAAAATCAAAGACATAATATCTGCTTTTACTAGGAAGTTTAACTTCAGGGTCAAGAAAGGTCAAAAACAACTCCCATGGTTAGATTAAACCTGTAAAGATCTAATGAGATCTAGAGACATGCACCTTAAGCGCTATTTGAAAACTCGATTGCTTACAGATAGGTTAAAATTCACTCATTTGCGGAACAAAGTTACTCAAACCTTAAGGAAAGCCAAAGCCAATTTTTTTTATCTCAGTTATTGAGGATTCAAAGGGTAATGGGAAGAAAGTTTGGCAGACAATAAATAAATTACTTAGTAAAAATAGCAGTCCTACATATTTGTTTAATATGCGCTTTGAATGACATATCCTGATAAAAAATGACTCCAAGATTTCTCACAGTATTACTAGAGGTCAGGGTAATGCCATCCAGAGTAAGGATCTGGTTAGACACCATGTTTCTAAGATTTGTGGGGCCAAGTAAAATAACTTCAGTTTTATCTGAGTTTAAAAGCAGGAAATTAGAGGTCATCCATGTCTTTATGTCTGTAAGACAATCCTGCAGTTTAGCTAATTGGTGTGTGTCCTCTGGCTTCATGGATAGATAAAGCTGGGTATCATCTGCGTAACAATGAAAATTTAAGCAATACCGTCTAATAATACTGCCTAAGGGAAGCATGTATAAAATGAATAAAATTGGTCCTAGCACAGAACCTTGTGGAACTCCATAATTAACCTTAGTCTGTGACGAAGATTCCCCATTTACATGAACAAATTGTAATCTATTAGACAAATATGATTCAAACCACCGCAGCGCAGTGCCTTTAATACCTATGGCATGCTCTAATCTCTGTAATAAAATTTTATGGTCAACAGTATCAAAAGCAGCACTGAGGTCTAACAGAACAAGCACAGAGATGAGTCCACTGTCCGAGGCCATAAGAAGATCATTTGTAACCTTCACTAATGCTGTTTCTGTACTATGATGAATTCTAAAACCTGACTGAAACTCTTCAAATAGACCATTCCTCTGCAGATGATCAGTTAGCTGTTTTACAACTACCCTTTCAAGAATTTTTGAGAGAAAAGGAAGGTTGGAGATTGGCCTATAATTAGCTAAGATAGCTGGGTCAAGTGATGGCTTTTTAAGTAATGGTTTAATTACTGCCACCTTAAAAGCCTGTGGTACATAGCCAACTAACAAAGATAGATTGATCATATTTAAGATCGAAGCATTAAATAATGGTAGGGCTTCCTTGAGCAGCCTGGTAGGAATGGGGTCTAATAAAAATGTTGATGGTTTGGATGAAGTAACTAATGAAAATAACTCAGACAGAACAATCGGAGAGAAAGAGTCTAACCAAATACCGGCATCACTGAAAGCAGCAACATAAAGAAGGAATCATATCCTTAAACCTAGTTACAGCGCTTTCTGAAAGACTTCTAGTGTAATGAAACTTATTCCCCACTGCTGGGTAGTCCATCAGAGTAAATGTAAATGTTATTAAGAAATGATCAGACAGAAGGGAGTTTTCAGGGAATACTGTTATGTCTTCAATTTCCATACCATAAGTCAGAACAAGATCTAAGATATGATTAAAGTGGTGGGTGGACTCATTTACTTTTTGAGCAAAGCCAATAGAGTCTAATAATAGATTAAATGCAGTGTTGAGGCTGTCATTCTCAGCATCTGTGTGGATGTTAAAATCACCCACTATAATTATCTTATCTGAGCTAAGCACTAAGTCAGACAAATGGTCTGAAAATTCACAGAGAAACTCACAGTAACGACCAGGTGGACGATAGATAATAACAAATAAAACTGGTTTTTGGGACTTCCAATTTGGATGGACAAGACTAAGAGTCAAGCTTTCAAATGAATTAAAGCTCTGTCTGGGTTTTTGATTAATTAATAAGCTGGAATGGAAGATTGCTGCTAATCCTCCGCCTCGGACCGTGCTACGAGCATTCTGACAGTTAGTGTGACTCGGGGGTGTTGACTCATTTAAACTAACATATTCATCCTGCTGTAACCAGGTTTCTGTAAGGCAGAATAAATCAATATGTTGATCAATTATTATATCATTTACCAACAGGGACTTAGAAGAGAGAGACCTAATGTTTAATAGACCACATTTAACTGTTTTAGTCTGTGGTGCAGTTGAAGGTGCTATATTATTTTTTCTTTTTGAATTTTATGCTTAAATATATTTTTGCTGGTTATTGGTAGTCTGGGAGCAGGCACTGTCTCTACGGGGATGGGGTAATGAGGGGATGGCAGGGGGAGAGAAGCTGCAGAGAGGTGTGTAAGACTACAACTCTGCTTCCTGGTCCCAACCCTGGATAGTCACGGTTTGGAGGATTTAAGAAAATTGGCCAGATTTCTAGAAATGAGAGCTGCTCCATCTAAAGTGGGATGGATGCCGTCTCTCCTAACAAGACCAGGTTTTCCCCAGAAGCTTTGCCAATTATCTATGAAGCCCACCTCATTTTTTGGACACCACTCAGACAGCCAGCAATTCAAGGAGAACATGCGGCTAAACATGTCACTCCCGGTCTGATTGGGGAGGGGCCCAGAGAAAACTTCAGAGTCCGACATTGTTTTTGCAAAGTTACACACCGATTTAATGTTAATTTTAGTGACCTCCGATTGGCGTAACCGGGTGTCATTACTGCCGACGTGAATTACAATCTTACCAAATTTACGCTTAGCCTTAGCCAGCAGTTTCAAATTTCCTTCAATGTCGCCTGCTCTGGCCCCCGGAAGACAATTGACTATGGTTGCTGGTGTTGCTAACTTCACATTTCTCAAAACAGAGTCGCCAATAACCAGAGTTTGATCCTCGGCGGGTGTGTCGTCGAGTGGGGAAAAATGGTTAGAGATGTGAACGGGTTGGCGGTGTACACGGGGCTTCTGTTTAGGGCTACGCTTCCTCCTCACAGTCACCCAGTCAGCCTGATAATGCTCTGGAGAAAGATCCTAAAAAGTAGCGAATACTGTAAATGACTACTTTTTAAATAGTGTGCTCAATATAACAAATCAGTTTTCCCCCACCTCTATTGCACCTTGTGTTCTAAACTGTGACCAACCCATTTTTCAACTGGACAAAATAACTGAAGACGAAGCATTAAAAATTATTAAAGAATTTAAATGTTCCAAAGCTAAAGATGTATATGGTATGGATACCAACTTTATAAAAACACACGCTAATTCCTTAGTACAACCTATCACTCATTTGGTTAATTTGTCAAATCATCATAAAACAGTCCCAACAGCCTGGAAAGTTGCTTCAGTGGCTCCCATTTTTAAATCAGGCTGTAAAACTCAAGTAGCCATTTACAGGCCAATCAGTATTCTTCCAGTTATCTCCAAGGTAGCTGAAAAATGGGTTGGAAATCAGCTGATCAAACACCTTGATAAAGGCTTCACACCACTACATCAAATGCAGTTTGGGTTTTGGTCACACCACTCAACTGAAACAGCCAACTGTATGTTAACTGAAAAGGTTACGTGTTAATTGGATAAGTATTACTATGTAGGTGCAGTGTTTCTTGACTTCAGGAAAGCATTTGGCACCGTCAATCACAAAGTTTTGCTTAATAAACTCTCATACTTTAATTTCTCACCTGGTGCAATTCAGTGGTTTGAGTCGTATCTTTTAAATAGAACTCAGTGTGTTACAGTTGACGGAGTCAAAGCCTGCTTTCGTAGCTGCCCTGTAGGTGTCCCACAGGGGTCAGTCCTCGGACCCTTACTATTTTCATAATACATAAATGACCTTCCAGGGGTATGCTGTGATCTCAATACTAAAATGTATGCAGACAATGCAGTCATTTACACCTATGGTTCTACAACTAATATAATATCTTACAAATTTACCAATGTTTTAAACAAGGTACAAGACTGGCTTGATGACAATTGCCTGATGCTTAACACAACTAAAACAGTTTGTATGACATTCTCAAAAAGACCTGTAAAGAACAGTCTCAATCTATCGATAGGTGGAGACGTACTTGAAGCGGTATCCCATTTCTACCTTGGATTCATCTTGGACTCTAATCTTTCCTCTAATCTTTCCTTCAAAAAACATGTTAAAAAAGTTGTCAACACTGTAAAATTTAATCTTCAAAACTTTAAACAAATCAGGCTTTGTATTTCGACTGATGCTGCTAGATCGTACCTCCATTGTATGATCCTGTCTCATATTGAATACTGCTGCACAACATGGTCATTTGCTGGTATGACAGCACTAAAACCTTTAGAGTAACTTTATAAAAAAGCCATCACAGTGTTTGCTAAAAAGCCATATTCCACTCATTACTGTGAAATTCTGGAGAAATACCATCTTTAAAGATTTAACTTTATAATGTTTAAGTGTGCTTGTCTCATCTATAAAACTCTCCATGGCCTTGCCCCACCTCCTCTAGAGGAATTTATTAGACATAGAGATCCTAACCTCAGGACTCGGTCTGCTTCTACAGGGGACTGTGAGGTGCCCCTCAGTCGAACTGCCACAGGACAAAACACCATCTCTGTGAAGGGTTGTACAAACTGGAACAGCCTTCCAACAAGGATACGAGACAGTCCCACCCTGAGTGCTTTTAAAAATGAGCTTAAAAAAATGGCTCAAAAACAATCAAACCTGTCAACACAGGTCAATCAATCAATCAATTTTTTTTTTATATAGCGCCAAATCACAACAAACAGTTGCCCCAAGGCGCTTTATATTGTAAGGCAAGGCCATACAATAATGATGTAAAACCCCAACGGTCAAAACGACCCCCTGTGAGCAAGCACTTGGCTACAGTGGGAAGGAAAAACTCCCTTTTAACAGGAAGAAACCTCCAGCAGAACCAGGCTCAGGGAGGGGCAGTCTTCTGCTGGGACTGGTTGGGGCTGAGGGAGAGAACCAGGAAAAAGATATGCTGTGGAGGGGAGCAGAGATCGATCACTAATGATTAAATGCAGAGTGGTGCATACAGAGCAAAAAGAGAAAGAAACAGTGCATCATGGGAACCCCCCAGCAGTCTACGTCTATAGCAGCATAACTAAGGGATGGTTCAGGGTCACCTGATCCAGCCCTAACTATAAGCTTTAGCAAAAAGGAAAGTTTTAAGCCTAATCTTAAAAGTAGAGAGGGTGTCTGTCTCCCTGATCTGAATTGGGAGCTGGTTCCACAGGAGAGGAGCCTGAAAGCTGAAGGCTCTGCCTCCCATTCTACTCTTACAAACCCTAGGAACTACAAGTAAGCCTGCAGTCTGAGAGCGAAGCGCTCTACTGGGGTGATATGGTACTATGAGGTCCCTAAGATAAGATGGGACCTGATTATTCAAAACCTTATAAGTAAGAAGAAGAATTTTAAATTCTATTCTAGAATTAACAGGAAGCCAATGAAGAGAGGCCAATATGGGTGAGATATGCTCTCTCCTTCTAGTCCCCGTCAGCACTCTGGCTGCAGCATTTTGAATTAACTGAAGGCTTTTTAGGGAACTTTTAGGACAACCTGATAATAATGAATTACAATAGTCCAGCCTAGAGGAAATAAATGCATGAATTAGTTTTTCAGCATCACTCTGAGACAAGACCTTTCTGATTTTAGAGATATTGCGTAAATGCAAAAAAGCAGTCCTACATATTTGTTTAATATGCGCTTTGAATGACATATCCTGATCAAAAATGACTCCAAGATTTCTCACAGTATTACTAGAGGTCAGGGTAATGCCATCCAGAGTAAGGATCTGGTTAGACACCATGTTTCTAAGATTTGTGGGGCCAAGTACAATAACTTCAGTTTTATCTGAGTTTAAAAGCAGGAAATTAGAGGTCATCCATGTCTTTATGTCTGTAAGACAATCCTGCAGTTTAGCTAATTGGTGTGTGTCCTCTGGCTTCATGGATAGATAAAGCTGGGTATCATCTGCGTAACAATGAAATTTAAGCAATACCGTCTAATAATACTGCCTAAGGGAAGCATATATAAAGTGAATAAAATTGGTCCTAGCACAGAACCTTGTGGAACTCCATAATTAACTTTAGTCTGTGAAGAAGATTCCCCATTTACATGAACAAATTGTAATCTATTAGACAAATATGATTCAAACCACCGCAGCGCAGTGCCTTTAATACCTATGGCAGGTGAGATGTATTGTACATAATCTCATGTTTTGTTTTAATTTATTTATTGTAATTGTTTGTTGTTGTCTGTCTGAGGACTACAGATGGAAAGTAGCTTTTAGTTAAATCTGGCATATTTACACTAAGGCATGAAAATGTACAAAGTGTTCATTAATGTGCATTGTCATCAAATAAACAATAAATAAATAAGCAATTTTGAACTCCTATTTAAAGTCAATAAACAAAGCACCAGTGGAACACCAAAGTGTAAGTCCCTTTTCTGTTGTTTATAAATTAATAAAATATCAAATGACAAGGATCTATTTTAGCCATTATATAAAACAAACAATGAATGTTTTTTTCATTCTTTCAATAGAACAAATATTTAATTAGGTGAAAGATGGAACAGACCATCCAACTCGGTTTCACCTTGTTGAAAGAAACATTCCATCTTTCACCTCACAAAATATTTGTACCACTGAACTCATAAACATTTATTATTACCTCCACCAAGGAGGTTATGTTTTCGGTCAAGTTTGTTTGTTTGTTTCTTTGTCTGACTGTCTGTTTTTCAGCAGGATAACTCAAAAGGTTTTGAACGGATTTTCATAAAATTTTGTGGAGTGGTTGGAAATGACAAGAGGAACAAGTGATTAAATTTTAGTGGTGATCCGGATCACGATTCGGATCCAGGAATTTTTTAAAGGATTCTTCACCATTGCGGGATAGGGGGAATTTTGACATTCTAGTTTAACTCCACAAAAACAAGGCAGAAAGGCTTGAAAAAATTAGGGTGTAACATAGTCAAATGTTCTATCAAACAACAAAGTTTGGTGATGATCGGATCCAGATACCGGATCTGGTGATCCAGAATATGCAAAAATATAGGGAAAATAGAAAATGTGTCAGTGTGAGGTGACTAATGAAGCTAGAGATGCACAACTAACATCAAATTGTAGCTGAATCTGTATTGATTTAGTAAGGTGTCATCAGATTTGATGTAGCTTCAAATGTTATGGAGCTAGATCCAGAAGAAAACCGCCATTACCGAAAAATCGTTTTTATACAATAACTTTTGAACTAATAAAGACATGAAAGTGATTCCGATTTCTAGTGGTGTGTTCTCATGGTCAAGGATGTCAAATATAAAGGAAAGAAAAGCGTATGTATCATAGTTTTGGTTGTAACACTGAATTGTTGAATAGATCACTGTGCCAAGGAGGGAATCTCTTTAGGGTCAGTGACCCTATGGCCTTGTGTAGCACATGCAACACTTAAAAAATAGTTCTGTTTCAGAATTTACTGTTATTTGTTTAGAGAAGTGTTTCATAAATGTTAAAAAACATATTTTGCAGTTTAGTTGAATAATAAATTGAATTTTGTCTCATTTGTTTTTGTCTATAAGCACATGCAATATCAATATCAGTGCTCAGATGACAGTAGCTTCTGGGAGAGGTGCAAGTTGCAATAAACTGTGATGCCAAGCGCGAAGGATACATGCTATCCAGTCACAGCAGCTGAAACTTTTTTTTACTAGCAATCATCATTGTTAGACTTTTTTAGGTTTAATGATTCCACGGCGTGTAGATGTTATGGCATCAGTGACCCCATGGCCATGGTAGAGGTTTGCACTCTCTGAGTGCTTCTAGTTTGTATACTATGATAATGTCAAAATACCTGCCTATTAACAGCATGCTGTGCTCAAATACATACAGTACATACATACATACAGTACATATATATATATATATATATATATATATATATATATATATATATATATATATATATATATATATATATTAGGGGTGGGCAAACATAAAAAATCTTAATTGCATTAACTCAATGACTTTCTGTGATTAATCATGATTAATCGCATGGTATATGTGAAACCCAAAAATGAATTCAAAAGCTGCTTAAAAGCACTGTTTTATTTGAAAATGTAAATGAACACTGCATATATTTGAAAATGTAAATTTCAACTGAAACACACTAATGAAATCAAATATAAAACCACTGGCAGGTCATTTGTTATCCTGTTTCATATCAAAATAACAATATTCATGTCCATGACTAAATGTACTAAAACAAATACGTCACAGTTGTACACATACCACAATTTGATATGTGTACAATTGTGATGTATTTGTTTTAGTATATTTAGATTTTGTTGTGATTTGGCACTTTATAAGCCGATTTAAATTGAATTGAAATTGAACATTTTATTGAGTCTTAAAGTAAATAAATATGAATTTGGTCACTGGATCCTTAAACTTTGTACATAATAAACTCTACATGGTGAATCCTTGATCTCTGGACATAAATAGGAATAAACAAAATCTGTAGTTTTTGTCAAAAGCATTTCCTTTCAGACACTGGCATGAATGTGTTTTCATATATCTGAGCTGAGCTTACAGCTGCTGTGCTTCACTTCAGGATGTAATTTGAAAAGAAAATACAGCACGTTTCATTTTGGGAGGAAAAAAAAAACATTTTAGTCGATTGTAGTTTCTTGTCTGTATTACATTTGGAAAGAGGTGTCATTTATTTAAAGCGGCGATTCATTTTGAAGTTATTAATTCCGACCGGACTCTGTCTCAGCCGCGCAGCGTTTCGAGCTGTGTGAACGGAACGGAGGACGATTCTCGTTTCTTGACAGCAACAAGACAAGAGGCCCAGTTAGTGACTTTAATCCACACAAAAGTGACTGACGATATTTTAATGGCTTTGCGAGGGGTTAAGAAGCGGCGTGCCGTTTCTGAAGAGCAGTGAATCAAAGAACCAACGAGCTACTGGATCGAAGCATTGCTTCAATGGTTCATGGTTTCAAAGTGGAGCCACGCTGCAGAAATAGTTTATTACAGACCAAATCCTGAATATCCGACTTTATTTGTACGTCCGTATGACTCTGAAACTCGGAAAAATCCGTATAATTTACGGACTATAGGTTGACATGAAAACCACCGAAAAGCTGTGTACACCGCGGGGACACGTTCGGCTATTCGAGATTATTCAAGATTTTTTTTTTTTTTTTACCGATGACGAATGATGCGTAAAAAAAAATAAATAAATTGACCGATGCAGCTGCATCGGTCCAAACCGGTCTGGATCCGGGCCTGATCCTGTAGAACTTTGTACCGAAAATGTCCATTCAAAAGTTCGGCGTCTTTCTGCATTTTGTTTTGTTGTGCATTGCATAGCCTGTACTTTTCTCGATCCTCGTGTCGTTTTCTGTGTGAACTCAGCTATCAGCAGGAAGCAGCAGCATAAGCTCGCCCCCGACCGACGCTTTCAAAAGGCAACGAGCAACAGTCATAAAAGGCAAAAAAAAAAAAAAAAAAATGCAGCATTAAGGGGAGGAACAAAATTGTCGGCGATAATGACCTCAATAATTAACGCAACGTTAGCGCGTTAACGTTGTCCATATATATATATATATATATATATATATATATATATATATATATATATACAAGGTCTGTTAGAAAATTATCCGACCTTTTCATTTTTTGCAAAAACCATATGGATATATATATATATATATATATATATATATATATATATATATATATATATATATATATACGAGGGCTGTCAATAAAGTATAGGTCCTTTTTATTTTTTTCAAAAATGATATGGATTTCATTCATATGTTTTTACGTCAGACATGCTTGAACCCTCGTGCGCATGCGTGAGTTTTTCCACGCCTGTCAGTGACGTCATTCGCCTGTGAGCACTCCTTGTGGGAGGAGTCGTCCAGCCCCTCGTCGGAATTCCTTTGTCTGAGAAGTTGCTGAGAGACTGGCGCTTTGTATGATCAAAATTTTTTCTAAACCTGTGAGACACATCAAAGTGGACATGGTTCGAAAAATTAAGCTGGTTTTCGGTGAAAATTTTAATGGCTGATGAGAGATTTTGAGGTGATACTGTCGCTTTAAGGACTTCCCACAGAGCGAGACATCGCGCAGCACTCCCAGGCGCCGTCGTCAGCCTGTTTCAAGCTGAAAACCTCCACATTTCAGGCTCTATTGATCCAGGACGTCGTGAGAGAACAGAGAAGTTTCAGAAGAAGTCGGTTTCAGCATTTTATCCGGATATTCCACTGTTAAAGGAGATTTTTTTTTATTATTTATCACAAGACCTGGACATCAGCCATTTTCCGGCAGATTTCACTTTTAACAAGAGATTTTGTCATGGAAAGTCTAACACTCCGAAATGGAGGTGTTCCTTTGTCTCGCTTCATCAGCGAATCGGTCGTGACACGCGAAGCCTCCGCGCGACTTTCCATGACATTTACATTTTACACAATGTCCCAACTTCATTGGAATTGGGGTTGTTGTTGAATGATGCACAGAGACACTATCTGCAGCAAGAACATGTTGCAGGTCTTTGGAGCAGGTCTGTGGGTTGACTATGACTGTTTTCACCACCCTTCGCTTCAGCTTATCTGAGATTTTTCTTAGCCTGCCACTTCAGGCCTTAACTAGTACTGTGCCTGTGGTCTTCCATTTCCTCACTATGTTCCTCACAGTGGAAACTGACAGCTGAAATCTCTGAGATAGCTTTTTGTATACTTTTGTATACTGTTGTTTAGACGCTCCCATGTTGCCACTCATTGGGAGAGATGCAAAGAGGGGAAACATTTGAAAATGGCCACCTTAAATACCCTTTCTCATGATTGGATTCACCTGTGTAAGGAAGTCAAGGGTCAATGAGCTTATCAACCCAATTTTGTGTTCCAATAATTAGTGCTAAATGTATTCAAATCAATAAAATGACAAGGGTGCCCAAATTTACAGTGCTGTGAAAAGTGTTTGCCCCCTTGACCCTTTACATGTTAGATTTTTATTAGGACATCAAAAAACATAACAAAAATTCACGCCTTGTATCTTAGAATTTCCAAAATCATGCTCTTTAAACTCACAGTGAAAGTAAATCTCTACAGTTTGATATAAATTAATTAAAAATCTAAAAGCCAAAATGATGGTGTGAATAAGTAAGTGCCCCCTTTAGTATAGCACATGTAAACCATCACCATACAGTTTTCTTCGGACAAGTCAGGGGATGGATACGTGCTGCTGCTCTCCTCTCTCCTTTCTCTTCTCTCCCTCTCCTGCACAGGTGGCGTGCCGCAGGCTGATCGACACACCTGATTCCCATCTAATCAGCTCCAGCATATGAACTCCGGCTCCTCTTTCCATCTTCGCCAGAAACTCTGAAAACCTTCCATGGTAAGACTGGTCATTTTTGCTTTGCTTGCATATCTTTTCTCTCGGTGTTTCCACACACCGGCCTGACAGAGCCACAGCTTATCACTGAAGCAACCTGCTCGCTACCAAGACTCATGTGCAGCCTGTTACGGAGCTCCCACGCTCCACCTCAGCCAAGTTAAGTGTTTGCTCTCCTTTTGCTCATATGAGCTGCTGCTCACTGAACACTGCCTGGAATAATCATACGAACTGAACTGTGAACTTCTCCTGATAAGAACTACTAGAAGAAACTGAAATGAATCATTCTGTCTAACTGCCTGCATATCTGGACCAATTGTGATAGTTTATCACTGATTGACTGTGTGAACCACTTCTGGAAGTGACTGGCTCAGCACTCACCCATCTGTGTCTCTTCCCCACCCTCGTCAACAGCTTGTGGTGGCCACCCGGCTCTGAACCCACCACACCAGAACCGAAGTTGCCGGGACTGCGGATACCCTGGTTCCACCGCTGTGCGGGCCCGTCTCCACTCGGCTAGACTAAGCCCCTGCATATCATTTTCCTCTGTATATTAATCCATTGTAAAATAAATCCATTTTCTAACATCCATTTTATGCTCCCTGCTTTTGGGTTCGTCCTCCATGCTCGTCTGAACCGTAACAGGAGTTTCTGGCCACATCATGGACCCAGCGGGGGCAGACCGGATGCAGCAAGCATTGAATATCCACGGGGAGTTCCTTGGAAAGCTGCAGCAAGTGGTGGACTCCATCGCCGAACACGTGAACTCATTAACAAATCACGTCAAACATTCAGACACACGTCTAACAAACCTCTCCACACAGCTCACACAGCTCTCAGTCACACACACTTCTGATCCGTGCGCTGCCACTCCGGTTCAGCTCGTCACCTCCACACATTCCGTTCTGGTTGCTGCGACTTCTCCAGAACCGTTCATTTGTCATTCAGAACCATATTTGGGATGTGTAGAGATGTGCGCCGCTTTTCTTATGCAGTGCTCATTGGTTTTTAGTCAGCGTCCTTCTCAGTACTGCTCTACTGAAAGTAAAGTAGAATATATAATGAATTTGCTCCGGGGAGATGCGCGCTCCTGGGCCACCACGCTCTGGAGTCCTTCACAAAAGAACTCCGGCTGGTGTTTGATCATCCCTCCAGGAGGGACTCCGTCTCCCGACAGCTGTTTATGTTAAGACAAGGCCAGCGCAGTGTCATGGAGTTCGCAATGGGTTTCAGAATCCTGGCAGCTGAATCTGACTGGAACGACACCGCATTATGAAGCACGTTTCTAAACAGCCTGAGTGAAGCCATAAAGCACAAACTGGCCGTCTGGGATGATCCCGGGGATCTGGACGCGTTTATTTTATTAAGTATCCGGTTAGACAACCGCATCAGAGAGCGCCGCTGGGACTTTTCCGCTCGCCCCTCCCCTCGGCATACACCAGGTCTGCATCGACCAAGCTCCATCGAGTTGTCCTCTGAAACGCCAGCTCCCCCTGCTGGTGAGCCGGCTGGCTGTCCAGGTACACTCACCCGCCATCCGGACCCCGGGGGTGGTCCACCCGACCGAATGTTTGTTCCTCCTGAAGCCCGTTCTCAAGTCCTTCAGTTCTGCCATTCCTCTCGGTTGGCCTGCCACCCCGGGGTCACCCGGACTCTGGACCTCCTAATGCTGCCGCTTCTGGTGGCCCTCGGCTCGGTTTGCGCCTGAGGGAAGACATCACTCCAACCTCCAGCTGGGCTGTTGCTACCTCTACCTATTCCTGGACGCCCATGGTCACACATCGGGATGGACTTTGTCACCGGCCTTCCCCCATCCCAGGGTAATACAGTCATCCTCACAATTGTGGATCGCTTCTCCAAGGCAGCCCACTTCGTGCCCCTGCTGAAGATACCATCCGCACAGGAGACCGCCGACCTTCTGGTCCTCCACGTTGTCGGGCTGCATGGCATCCCCCTGGACATGTTTCTGTGCTGCTCTTGGGGCCTCGGTCAGCCTGTCATCTGGGTTTCATCCTCAAACCAACAGACAGGCAGAGCGGGCCAACCAAGACCTAGAGACCACTTTACTAGAATTTTTGTTTTGTTTTTTTGATGTCCTAATAAAAATCTAACATGCAAAAGGTCAAGGGGACCAACACTTTTTCACAGCACTGTATGCATCTGCCTAATTTTGTTTAAATAATTATTGCACACTTTCTGTAAATACTAGAAATTTCATTTGACTTCTCAAATATCAGTGTGTCCGTCTGCTATATGATATATTTAACTAAAATTTCTGATCTGGACAACCAATGATTTATAAAGGAAAATCATGAAAATTATCAGGGGCTCCCAAATTTGCATACAACTGTATATTAGATCACAACCTGCTCACTGGAGCCCTTATTTTCAAAGTTCACATGGTACTCAGGTCAGGTAGCAGCATCACACTTTACTTACTACATATTCCAGGCTGGTGAGGGTGGACTTTAATTAGAATCTGAACAGGCCAGTGCGCACTGCATGCAAGTAAAGCTGTGCATTTTTTTCACTTAAAATGTACCTGCTGTGTACAGCATGCGGACTGTCAATATGCCTCCCAAGAAGCAGGGGGTGTTAGGCCGTAAAACCCCAAGGGCTAAATGGATGAAATATAATAGAGCTGGGAAACATCTGCAGAGACACTAAGAACATTATATATCCCACAGCATTGCCGTGATATGACCTGCTGTCACCTTTTATCATCACTCACTTGAGTCGCATGAATGTCACAAATTGCTCTATGAAAATTAATGATGACAACAGACACAATGCAATGCAACTTAATACACCTTAAGTAAAGTGACATGAATTATACACTGACATGGCTACAATTCTTCTCTGTTACCCGTGCTATACGTAGTATAGCAATAAAAATAGACTTCTCAGTTTATACACAATATTGTTCTGAACTTATTGAATTCATAGCATATTGAATTCATGCCAATGTTTACAATGGCTTTTTTGTCATATTCTAAAAGAAGGTCTCCCAGAAAAATGCATTAGTTTTCACCCAAAGTGGACACCAGTCAAGCAGCCTATTATCCTGAACAGATATTTTATTCTGTTTTTGTTTCTTCTTTCTGCTGGTTTGGGAGCTGGGGATGGATCTGTGACCTGTCGTGGTGATTGCCAATCAGAACCCAGGGCAGTTCTCTTGAGTCATGGATGATGCTTTAGAAACCCCTCCCACAACAGTACCCCTCCCAGCTTTGACTGACCTGGCAGGAGTCGCACGCTCCAGTATATGCGCAGGCAATGCTCTTCTCTGCGAAAGCCACGCTGGCACTTGCAAGTGAGCAGAGTGTGGTGTTTGGCCAGCAGAGCATCCTGTCTCTCCAGGCACTCGGCCGCTGCCTGCTCCCCCAGAGGAGACACCGCAGCGTCGGCCGCACATAGTTCCAGGCCCCTGTACAGGGCTTCACACTGAAGGTCGGTGGAACACTCACGATGGGCTTCGACACAGTCAGTGTGCGAGGCAGGGAAGCTGAAAGCTGAGGAGGGCAGCACGCCTGAGAAAGAACAAAAGAGATGAAGGGACACATATTTAGGCAGGAACTGTAGAAATACAAGCATGGTGAGAAGAAGAAGTAAGTCATACACAGGCCCTGAGGCTCATTGCTGCCGGTGGGTATCGGAGACTAAATTGTCGTGAATGCAGTAGCAGAAATGGTTCTTATGGCATTTATCAAAGCACAAAATGGTATCTGTAGCATTTTGGTCAAATACAAAGACCCAAATGCACGATACTCAAACTCAAACCATATGAAGGGACGTTGCTAAAAAATCAGAGGTGGATCATGTGTAACGGTGCAGAGATGATACACAAATCCATTACTTCCAATAATAGTGAATCAATGGTACATTTCTCCTGAAAATGAAAATTTGGATGACTAAATAAAGGCATATAATGTGCCAGTATCACAAATGATCCTCACGGGAACCTTGTCACTACCTGCTCAAAGTACCACACAGAAAACAGTAATGAAAGGTAAATAGGGTTTTTCAAACACAAATGGCTAAATCATCCCATGTAGGCCCTGAGGCCTGCTGGAGAACATACTTATCTCCAGACTCCATAGCATGAAGCAAGTAAGAGTGGCTTCGGAGGGGACATCAGTCTGACACAGGTTACTTCCCCAGCCAAGGATGAGTGGACGGGACTGACATGATGTAGAACAAGTGTCTTTTCTTTGGACAGAGTGCCATCTGCTCTACACTATATAAGCCACCGTGCCGCCCCTTAAATGTATCATTCATCATGTATTTCTTTTTTGCCAGCATTACATTCTGGTTACATGTCAACTGCATTTCATTGGACCTGGACCTGTACTCTCTCTGCACAATAACAATAAAGTTGACTCTAATCTAATCTACAATTCTATTTGGATTTACTGTATTTTCAGATTCAGGACAGATGTCCAGGGGTGTGTTCTGGCTCCTACATGGTTCATTGCTTGCACAGAGTAGGCGGACTGAGTTGTGAAAACCAGTGACTTGGGTGCTTTTGTTGAAGAGGAAAAGTTTACAGATCTTGACTTGAAGATACTGTGATCTTTGTGGAATCAGTAGATGCTCTGATAGCAGCACTTGAAAAGCTGAGTGAGGAATCAGAGTGTCTGGGTTTGCAACTGTCCTGGATGAAGACTAGGTTTCAGGCTTTTAAGTACTTCTTGGACCCTGTCATCAGAAGAGTATCTGTATGTGGTGAAAGAGTTGAACTTGTGGAGCTCTTCACTTATCTCAGCAGTGACGTTCATGTCTCTGGGTCCTCTGTCTTTGACAGACACCTGGGAAGAGCTTGTGGTGTCATGAGGTTGTTGATCAGTGGTGTTTGGTGATGAAGACATCTTTGCAGAAGAACAAAGATCCAAGTCTTTAGGGTCCTGGTGCTGCCAGTCTTAGGCTAGTATCTGACTGAGGCACGACTGGTAGAGAGTAGGCAGAGACACAAAGTTGTACAAAAATAGGCAAAAATTTAATAACTTTGTCATGTGGAATGTCACTGATTTGGTCCTCCCTACACATGCAGATGTGGCTGCTGACTGTCCGCTGAATGCTGTCCAGAGTGGCAGTGAAAATATGGCCACAAATCTGAATCAGTCCGCACACATACCGCGCGAGAGACACTGACATGGTATGCGGCACACACGCAAAAGTTAAGTGGCACTGGCACAGACTTTTTGGTGCACAGATTTGTGCGTGAATAACACGTGGCACTCTCATGGATGCCGAGTGTCGCTAACGTGGCTGAGATGAAGACACTTTTGTGCACAGAGTGCTCAGGACAGATGTGGACTATTACACTTATTATGTGACAGAGGCTGTGAAACTCCTCCGACTGTAGGCAGAAAAAGCACTGAAATAATAATAAAATTAAATAAATTATAAAATCTAAATAAATAGCAGGGGTGGTGGCCAAGTGGTTAATGCGCTTGGTTTCAGTTCAGAAGGCTCCGGGTTCAAATCCCACCCCTGCCACATTTCTCCATGTAATGTGGAGTTGTCAGGAAGGGCATCCGGCGTAAAACCTGTGCCAATTCAACATGCAGATCGACCTTGGATTTGCTGTGGCGACCCCGAGTGCAAACAAGGGAGCAGCCGAAGGGACTTACTATAAAATCCAAATAAATAATAATTAAGAAACAACAAAAAACACATGGAAAGCCACTCACAGACTTGTGGAATGATGTCCAGCAGCTGGTGCACGTCAGTAGTTGGTGACTGTCCTCTCCTCATGCAAATGACCGGTCGAGCACCAGGATTTGTTTGAAGTGCTGTTGGTTGCGCACGCGCGCTCTGTGATCCTCTGACAAAAATAGAATAAAAAAATAAAGCCGTAGCCCTGGTGTAGTCTTCAACCCAGCACAGGTGATGTTCAGCGCAGTGTTCATGCAGGATCTGAGCCTTAAACTTAATGAAAAAAAAATAAATAAATAAAGGTGGAGTCCTGGGTTAGTCCTTCTTCCTTGCTCAGGTGACGTCCAGTACGCAGTCCGTGCGTGCACGACTGGTAGCCGACAGCCAGCTGCATTACACTTAATTTCCACTTCTGTCCTCAGAAACATAAATAAATGAATAAATAATAAATCCAGTTTGTGCAGCTCGTCTGTGGCCGGGCAGGACATGTCCAGGCCACTCATGCACGAGCACGGCAGATGTGTGCCAGCCTGCTGCAGAGCAGAATGGCTGGAAGCTGCCGGGCCTGTTTGGTCGCTTCCAGAAGTGCTTTCCTTCTATGATCATATAAAAGGAAGTGTTTGACAACCCCTCATAAGCTGTGCACGCTCTGAGTTGCAGAGACTATCAATCAATCAATCAATTTTTTTTTTATATAGCGCCAAATCACAACAAACAGTTGCCCCAAGGCGCTTTATATTGTAAGGCAAGGCCATACAATAATGATGTAAAACCCCAACGGTCAAAACGACCCCCTGTGAGCAAGCACTTGGCTACAGTGGGAAGGAAAAACTCCCTTTTAACAGGAAGAAACCTCCAGCAGAACCAGGCTCAGGGAGGGGCAGTCTTCTGCTGGGACTGGTTGGGGCTGAGGGAGAGAACCAGGAAAAAGACATGCTGTGGAGGGGAGCAGAGATCGATCACTAATGATTAAATGCAGAGTGGTGCATACAGAGCAAAAAGAGAAAGAAACAGTGCATCATGGGAACCCCCCAGCAGTCTAAGTCTATAGCAGCATAACTAAGGGATGGTTCAGGGTCACCTGATCCAGCCCTAACTATAAGCTTTAGCAAAAAGGAAAGTTTTAAGCCTAATCTTAAAAGTAGAGAGGGTGTCTGTCTCCCTGATCTGAATTGGGAGCTGGTTCCACAGGAGAGGAGCCTGAAAGCTGAAGGCTCTGCCTCCCATTCTACTCTTACAAACCCTAGGAACTACAAGTAAGCCTGCAGTCTGAGAGCGAAGCGCTCTATTGGGGTGATATGGTACTACGAGGTCCCTAAGATAAGATGGGACCTGATTATTCAAAACCTTATAAGTAAGAAGAAGAATTTTAAATTCTATTCTAGAATTAACAGGAAGCCAATGAAGAGAGGCCAATATGGGTGAGATATGCTCTCTCCTTCTAGTCCCCGTCAGCACTCTAGCTGCAGCATTTTGAATTAACTGAAGGCTTTTTAGGGAACTTTTAGGACAACCTGATAATAATGAATTACAATAGTCCAGCCTAGAGGAAATAAATGCATGAATTAGTTTTTCAGCATCACTCTGAGACAAGACCTTTCTGATTTTAGAGATATTGCGTAAATGCAAAAAAGCAGTCCTACATATTTGTTTAATATGCGCTTTGAATGACATATCCTGATCAAAAATGACTCCAAGATTTCTCACAGTATTACTAGAGGTCAGGGTAATGCCATCCAGAGTAAGGATCTGGTTAGACACCATGTTTCTAAGATTTGTGGGGCCAAGTACAATAACTTCAGTTTTATCTGAGTTTAAAAGCAGGAAATTAGAGGTCATCCATGTCTTTATGTCTGTAAGACAATCCTGCAGTTTAGCTAATTGGTGTGTGTCCTCTGGCTTCATGGATAGATAAAGCTGGGTATCATCTGCGTAACAATGAAAATTTAAGCAATACCGTCTAATAATACTGCCTAAGGGAAGCATATATAAAGTGAATAAAATTGGTCCTAGCACAGAACCTTGTGGAACTCCATAATTAACTTTAGTCTGTGAAGAAGATTCCCCATTTACATGAACAAATTGTAATCTATTAGACAAATATGATTCAAACCACCGCAGCGCAGTGCCTTTAATACCTATGGCATGCTCTAATCTCTGTAATAAAATTTTATGGTCAACAGTATCAAAAGCAGCACTGAGGTCTAACAGAACAAGCACAGAGATGAGTCCACTGTCCGAGGCCATAAGAAGATCATTTGTAACCTTCACTAATGCTGTTTCTGTACTATGATGAATTCTAAAACCTGACTGAAACTCTTCAAATAGACCATTCCTCTGCAGATGATCAGTTAGCTGTTTTACAACTACCCTTTCAAGAATTTTTGAGAGAAAAGGAAGGTTGGAGATTGGCCTATAATTAGCTAAGATAGCTGGGTCAAGTGATGGCTTTTTAAGTAATGGTTTAATTACTGCCACCTTAAAAGCCTGTGGTACATAGCCAACTAACAAAGATAGATTGATCATATTTAAGATCGAAGCATTAAATAATGGTAGGGCTTCCTTGAGCAGCCTGGTAGGAATGGGGTCTAATAAACATGTTGATGGTTTGGATGAAGTAACTAATGAAAATAACTCAGACAGAACAATCGGAGAGAAAGAGTCTAACCAAATACCGGCATCACTGAAAGCAGCCAAAGATAACGATACGTCTTTGGGATGGTTATGAGTAATTTTTTCTCTAATAGTTAAAATTTTGTTAGCAAAGAAAGTCATGAACTCATTACTAGTTAAAGTTAATGGAATACTCAGCTCAATAGAGCTCTGACTCTTTGTCAGCCTGGCTACAGTGCTGAAAAGAAACCTGGGGTTGTTCTTATTTCTTCAATTAGTGATGAGTAGAAAGATGTCCTAGCTTTACGGAGGGCTTTTTTATAGAGCAACAGACTCTTTTTCCAGGCTAAGTGAAGATCTTCTAAATTAGTGAGACGCCATTTCCTCTCCAACTTACGGGTTATCTGCTTTAAGCTACGAGTTTGAGAGTTATACCATGGAGTCAGACACTTCTGATTTAAAGCTCTCTTTTTCAGAGGAGCTATAGCATCCAAAGTTGTCTTCAATGAGGATGTAAAACTATTGACGAGATACTCTATCTCCCTTACAGAGTTTAGGTAGCTACTCTGCACTGTGTTGTTATATGGCATTAGAGAACATAAAGAAGGAATCATATCCTTAAACCTAGTTACAGCGCTTTCTGAAAGACTTCTAGTGTAATGAAACTTATTCCCTACTGCTGGGTAGTCCATCAGAGTAAATGTAAATGTTATTAAAAAATGATCAGACAGAAGGGAGTTTTCAGGGAATACTGTTAAGTCTTCTATTTCCATACCATAAGTCAGAACAAGATCTAAGATATGATTAAAGTGGTGGGTGGACTCATTTACTTTTTGAGCAAAGCCAATAGAGTCTAATAATAGATTAAATGCAGTGTTGAGGCTGTCATTCTCAGCATCTGTGTGGATGTTAAAATCGCCCACTATAATTATCTTATCTGAGCTAAGCACTAAGTCAGACAAAAGGTCTGAAAATTCACAGAGAAACTCACAGTAACGACCAGGTGGACGATAGATAATAACAAATAAAACTGGTTTTTGGGACTTCCAATTTGGATGGACAAGACTAAGAGACAAGCTTTCAAATGAATTAAAGCTCTGTCTGGGTTTTTGATTAATTAATAAGCTGGAATGGAAGATTGCTGCTAATCCACCGCCCCGGCCCGTGCTACGAGCATTCTGACAGTTAGTGTGACTCGGGGGTGTTGACTCATTTAAACTAACATATTCATCCTGCTGTAACCAGGTTTCTGTTAGGCAGAATAAATCAATATGTTGATCAATTATTATATCATTTACCAACAGGGACTTAGAAGAGAGAGACCTAATGTTTAATAGACCACATTTAACTGTTTTAGTCTGTGGTGCAGTTGAAGGTGCTATATTATTTTTTCTTTTGAATTTTTATGCTTAAATAGATTTTTGCTGGTTATTGGTAGTCTGGGAGCAGGCACCGTCTCTACGGGGATGGGGTAATGAGGGGATGGCAGGGGGAGAGAAGCTGCAGAGAGGTGTGTAAGACTACAACTCTGCTTCCTGGTCCCAACCCTGGATAGTCACGGTTTGGAGGATTTAAGAAAATTAGCCAGATTTCTAGAAATGAGAGCTGCTCCATCCAAAGTGGGATGGATGCCGTCTCTCCTAACAAGACCAGGTTTTCCCCAGAAGCTTTGCCAATTATCTATGAAGCCCACCTCATTTTTTGGACACCACTCAGACAGCCAGCAATTCAAGGAGAACATGCGGCTAAACATGTCACTCCCGGTCTGATTGGGGAGGGGCCCAGAGAAAACTACAGAGTCCGACATTGTTTTTGCAAAGTTACACACCGATTTAATGTTAATTTTAGTGACCTCCGATTGGCGTAACCGGGTGTCATTACTGCCGACGTGAATTACAATCTTACCAAATTTACGCTTAGCCTTAACCAGCAGTTTCAAATTTCCTTCAATGTCGCCTGCTCTGGCCCCCGGAAGACAATTGACTATGGTTGCTGGTGTCGCTAACTTCACATTTCTCAAAACAGAGTCGCCAATAACCAGAGTTTGATCCTCGGCGGGTGTGTCGTCGAGTGGGGAAAAAACGGTTAGAAATGTGAACGGGTTGGCGGTGTACACGGGGCTTCTGTTTAGGGCTACGCTTCCTCCTCACAGTCACCCAGTCAGCCTGCTTTCCCGGCTGCTCGGGATCTGCCAGGGGGGAACTAACGGCGGCTAAGCTACCTTGGTCCGCACCGACTACAGGGGCCTGGCTAGCTGTAGAATTTTCCACGGTGCGGAGCCGAGTCTCCAATTCGCCCAGCCTGGCCTCCAAAGCTACGAATAAGCTACACTTATTACAAGTACCATTACTGCTAAAGGAGGCCGAGGAATAACTAAACATTTCACACCCAGAGCAGAAAAGTGCGGGAGAGACAGGAGAAGCCGCCATGCTAAATCGGCTAAGAGCTAGTAGCTACGCTAAGCTAGCGGATTCCTAAAAACACGCAAAGTGAATAATGTGTAAATAATTTAGAGGTGATTCAGCAGAAGGAGTGCTTTAGTTAAGGCACGTAAAGATTACACTGGGAAACAAATCGTAATCTAGATAACTAGATCAATCTAACTGCGCAGATTAAACAGCTAACAGATACAGAAAAACACCGCTGTGCTCCGGAACAGGAAGTGATACAATACCGCAGTGAGAGCCAACCACCAGTAGAGGCAACTATGCGGTGAGAGCTATGAGGCGCTGGCCCCTGATGATTTAGCAAGGGAGTTCATCGTGCAAAGTTTTTAGTTTGTTCAAAAATCAAGCGATGCATCGGCGCCCCCCTGTGACTCAGGTGAGGGGACAATGAACAACTGCCAGCATCGCAATTGTGTGAATTTCCTCACAGATGCCGTTGGCAGGCTGTCACAGCCCTGTGACATACTCACCTTACTGCCTGGCAATGAGACTTGGAAGATAACCATTGAACTAAGGTGATGACTGGATGTCAGTCAGTTTGAAGGATCCTCTGGAATAACTTTGTCAAACAAGCATTTACCTCGGGACACTAAGATGAGGAGAATCACTTGCATTGTGAGGGGAGCATTAGTTTGAACATTCTGTCCATCTGGTGTGTTTCTCTGTGCATGATCCAGTGTGCACGTGCCTGAGTGTTGAGAACCACAGTAGCTGGAGAAGACCAAGGCAGTGGCAGATAGATGGTTATTTTAGAGATAAGGTGACAGACTGGTTCCACAGTCTCGTGGATGCGGTGAAGCACAGCACCAGCCAATGCGCCCAGATTTGACTTGATGTGGAGAGAGTTGGGTTGTTGTTGCTTTCTGTTACCCTGCATGTTAGCAAAGTGGCAAGACCGGACCAGAGTGTATCTGTGGACAAGATGGTCCATAAACCATTTTTTGTACATCTCAACAACTGAGAAGCCCAGATGGATTATCGAAAGCACAGATTCATCAGTAAAATATTTATAATGAAGTCAGAGGACGACGTCATACATAGTTATACTGTGACACAGGGTGTCATCTGGAGAGTTTTTACAACCATACAAAAAAAAAACCAAAACAGAAACTTCTTCCTAAACAACTCATGTGGTTTGCTGGTAAACTCCAGCAGCTGAAACATACGGGGGTGAGGTGGGTGGAGGGGGGTGAGGACAACAGAAACATCACACGGCAACAAAATCTCAGAGATGGAAAAGGAAGATGTGAGGGTGAAGGAGTGCAACAACGTGAACCTTGATAGGTTGTTCACATGCACAGCATGAGGCACAATCAGCGTGCACTGCTGAAAATGATGTTCTCCAATCACACAGATGGGCGTGTACACGTGCACGCACACACACACACACACACACACACACACACATGCACGTCTGTCCTGAGTGAACCTTTTATGTGGACGTCATGCTGGGAGGGAGTCTGGGAAACACAGAAGCTATCATTATTACCAAAGCACAATACTGCACAAACATGGAGGGGGCCAAGCAATCTGTCCAAACACACACACACACACACACACACACACACACACACACACACACACACACACACACACACACACACACACACACACACACACACACACACACCAAGAGCAGCTTAACATTCAGTTCACTGAAACACTGAAAAAGGCCAAACTCATCCACAGACCAACACCAAAGACAGAGCCCTGCAAATGTCCACTAACAACACCACAGATAGAGTCCTATTAACAAAAACAAATTCATCATATGATGGCACCTAAAACAGCTCTCACGCAAATTGCACTGTAATATTGTCATGTGATGTACCTGGATGACATTCGGACGATTCCGCCCACAGCTGGCATGGCTCAGCTCAAAATTGACTGGCACACTCCTGACTGACTGGCTTCATGCTGGAATGCCCCTCTTGCCAGGAAGCCCAGCGTGGTCAGCACCTGTGTGGGCACATACAACTCCTCGCTCCTTGCTGTATTACACTCTGGGCCAACCACAGTTCTACGTGCAACTCCAGTAACAGTGGCCTTGGTAATCAGAATTGGCGTATGAGCCAATTATCGTCATTTGCAAGTAAATCCCCATGATCCCTGAATACATGCTTACGTGGGATTGCACCATTTGCAAGGCTCTCTAAAAACACTAACACAGCCATTGTTAGTGCCATTTTACTCGTCACTTTGTGCATGCTTTTATATACATCCATATAATTGCAAACACGTTGTGCTGTCTTGGTCTGCTCTCTCGCCCCTCCCCTCCTGCGTCTTCCAGACACCACATCACAGAGCATCAGCAGCATCTGTATTTATACCCTGGCTTTTCCACTCATCAGACACCAGAAACTTAGTTTATCTGCAGGGTACCTGGCCTTTGCTCTTATTCCCCTGCTGACCATCAGCTCTGTTGTAACCGCCTGGTCCTGTTCAACCGTTCATGGTTCCACGCTATAAACTCTCTGACCCTGTTTACATCCTGGATTGCAATCCTGCTCTGAGCTTCAGTCGTGCCTCTGCTCTCCAGTGCCTGCTTCAGCGACGACCACCATTGCACTATTCATTATTTATAATAAATTGACATTCCTTTTATCACAATCTGTTCTTTGCCATTTGGGTCCTAATTCTCACACTCTGGGTTTTCAGCCATAACAGGAGTTTCTGGTCACCCATGGACCCAGCAGGAGCAGACTTGCTTTGTAAGGCCCTCAGCTCACAGGGAGCCTTACTTGGACAACATCAGCAATAACTAGCCACTCTGACTGATCAGCAACAAGCTCTGGCCATGCAAGTATCACAGCTTTGCAAACAGCTGTCCTCACTCACTGATAGATTAGCTACTAGCTTAGCTCCTCTAGCCACACCTAGCTCACCAGTAAGCCCGCCCCCCCACTGTAATACCTCCAGTTCAGGAACCATTCATTTGTACCACTAGCCTTATTCGAGTTTGGTAGCTAAACGTGTTCTAGTTTTATGTTATAATGTTCTTTGGTTTTGCACAAAGACCCTAGAGGTGTTCATCTGACAAAAACAAGACAGCTTACCTTATTAGCATGGCCTTATGGTCCCAGCAGTCAGTGGTTCTTTCCTCATATTCGGCTTTTGAATAAGAATTTAGGATGGTTTTCTTGTCGGCAGAGTTGGGCTGAAACGCTGTCACACTATGGAGCGCATTTGTTGACAGACTTACTGAAACGCAAAACTATGAACTGGCAGTCGGGATGAACCGAATTCCTCAGACCAGCTCATTTCTCTGGCTATTAAATTAGATAACCGGTTGTGGGAGTGAGGCCGAAGGGCGGAGCGCACATCTTCCCCTCTGATCCCTCTGTGGCTGGGTCCTGTTCCTTCTTCCTTGCGTGCCACCAGGAGCACACTCCCCGTGCCTGCATCGGCCCCTGGAGAGGAACCAATGCAACTCAGCAGGGCTTGATTAACACCAGAAGAGCGTCAACGGCAATTATCTGCGGGGGGGGGGGGGGGGGGGGGGCTGTATGATGAGACCTAGGACATATTCATCATGAGTACTTGGTTCAGCAAAAAGAGAATGCTCGCCAGTAGCTCCCCGGCTACTGGCGAGCCGCACTCACATCAGGGGTGACCGCAACACGCACACTCAAATCTTGGCTACTGTTTTCAATAATCAGTTGTTTCAACTTAAGGCTCTAATTGACAAGCAAATTTCATTGACAAACAAACCGTCACACAGGCACTAATCCCGGTGGAGGTGCTCCACACACCTATTAAGGTCACCGCATTAGATGGCACGCCTCTCTTCCTCAGATTACTCAGACAGTCCCAGTATCCTTATTAGTCTCTGGTAACCACAGAGAGACTATCAGATTTTTTTGTTTATTCTGCTACTCCCCTCACTGGTGTTGGGACATCCGTGGTTGCTTCTGCACAATCCGGGTATTGATTGGCCAACCGGGAATGTCTCCCGGTGGAGTAAAGCCTGCCATCTTAGGTGTTTCAGTTCCTCAGGTTCCCACAGCCTGAGCTCCAAGGAGTCTCAGATCACACCTGTAGACCTTTCTGCCATTCCTGAACAGTATCAGGACCTCTGGGAGGTCTTTAACAAGAGTCATGCCCTCTCATTACCGTCCCCTTATCGGTACGACTGCTCCATTGATTTGCATCTGGGTGCGACCTTTCCAGTCAGCTGATTGATTGTATAATCTGTCGCATCCGGAGAGGAAATTGATGGAGCAGTACATCCAAGTCTCTGGTGACTGGGTTGATCCGTCCCTCTTCCTCGCCGTTAGGGGCAGGCTTCTTTTTCGTGGGAAAGAAGGATGGGACCCTACATCCTTGTTTTGATTTTCAGGGACATAATGCCATAACTGTTCATAATAAGTATCCCTTACAACTTCTCGAGTCAGCTTTTGACTCCTTGCATGGAGTTCCATTTTCACCAAACTTAATTTACGTAATGCCTATCATTTGGTCAAATCAAATCAAATCAGTTTTATTTATATAGCACCAAATCACAACAAACAGTTGCCCCAAGGCGCTCTATATTGTAAGGCAAAGCCATACAGTAATTACGGAAAAACCCCAACGGTCAAAACAACCCCCTGTGAGCAAGCACTTGGCGACAGTGGGAAGGAAAAACTCCCTTTTAACAGGAAGAAACCTCCAGCAGAACCAGGCTCAGGAAGGGGCAGTCTTCTGCTGGGACTGGTTGGGGCTGAGGAGAGAGAACCAGGAAAAAGACATGCTGTGTAGGGTAGCAGAGATCAATTACTAATGATTAAATGCAGAGTGGTGCATACAGAGCAAAAAGAGAAAGAAACACTCAGTGCATCATGGGAACCCCCCAGCAGTCTAAGTCTATAGCAGCATAACTAAGGGATGGTTCAGGGTCACCTGATCCAGCCCTAATTATAAGCTTTAGCAAAAAGGAAAGGTTTAAGCCTAATCTTAAAAGTAGAGAGGGTGTCTGTCTCCCTGATCTGAATTGGGAGCTGGTTCCAGAGGAGAGGAGCCTGAAAGCTGAAGGCTCTACCTCCCATTCTACTCTTACAAACCCTAGGAACTACAAGTAAGCCTGCAGTCTGAGAGCGAAGTGCTCTATTGGGGTGATATGGTACTATGAGGTCCCTAAGATAAGATGGGACCTGATTATTCAAAACCTTATAAGTAAGAAGAAGAATTTTAAATTCTATTCTAGAATTAACAGGAAGCCAATGAAGAGAAGCCAATATGGGTGAGATATGCTCTCTCCTTCTAGTCCCTGTCAGAACTCTAGCTGCAGCATTTTGAATTAACTGAAGGCTTTTCAGGGAACTTTTAGGACAACCTGATAATAATGAATTACAATAGTCCAGCCTAGAGGAAATAAAGGCATGAATTAGTTTTTCAGCATCACTCTGAGACAAAACCTTTCTAATTTTAGAGATATTGCGCAAATGCAAAAAAGCAGTCCTACATATTTGTTTAATATGCGCTTTGAATGACATATCCTGATCAAAAATGACTCCAAGATTTCTCACAGTATTACTAGAGGTCAGGGTAATGCCATCCAGAGTAAAGATCTGGTTAGACACCATGTTTCTAAGATTTGTGGGGCCAAGTACAATAACTTCAGTTTTATCTGAGTTTAAAAGCAGGAAATTAGAGGTCATCCATGTCTCTATGTCTGTAAGACAATCCTGCAGTTTAGCTAATTGGTGTGTGTCCTCTGGCTTCATGGATAGATAAAGCTGGGTATCATCTGTGTAACAATGAAAATTTAAGCAATGCTGTCTAATAATACTGCCTAAGGGAAGCATGTATAAACTGAATAAAACTGGTCCTAGAACAGAACCTTGTGGAACTCCTTAGACTGTGAAGAAGATTCCCCATTTACATGAACAAATTGTAATCTATTAGATAAATATGATTCAAACCACCGCAGCGCAGTGCCTTTAATACCTATGGCATGCTCTAATCTCTGTAATAAAATTTTATGGTCAACAGTATCAAAAGCAGCACTGAGGTCTAACAGAACAAGCACAGAGATGAGTCCACTGTCTGAGGCCATAAGAAGATCATTTGTAACCTTCACTAATGCTGTTTCTGTACTATGATGAATTCTAAACCCTGACTGAAACTCTTCAAATAGACCATTCCTCTGCAGATGATCAGTTAGCTGTTTTACAACTACCCTTTCAAGAATTTTTGAGAGAAAAGGAAGGTTGGAGATTGGCCTATAATTAGCTAAGATAGCTGGGTCAAGTGATGGCTTTTTAAGTAATGGTTTAATTACTGCCACCTTAAAAGCCTGTGGTACATAGCCAACTAATAAAGATAGACTGATCATATTTACGATCAAAGCATTAATTAATGGTAGGGCTTCCTTGAGCAGCCTGGTAGGAATCGGGTCTAATAGACATGTTGATGGTTTGGAGGAAGTAACTAATGAAAATAACTCAGACAGAACAATCGGAGAGAAAGAGTCTAACCAAATACCGGCATCACTGAAAGCAGCCAAAGAGAACAATATGCCTTTGGGATGGTTATGAGTAATTTTTTCTCTAATAGTTAAAATTTTATTAGCAAAGAAAGTCATGAAGTCATTACTAGTTAAAGTTAAAGGAATACTCGGCTCAATAGAGCTCTGACTCTTTGTCAGCCTGGTTACAGTGCTGAAAAGAAACCTGGGGTTGTTCTTATTTTCTTCAATTAGTGATGAGTAGTAACATGTCCTAGCTTTACGGAGGGCTTTTTTTATAGAGCAACAGACTCTTTTTCCAGGCTAAGTAAAGATCTTCTAAATTAGTGAGATGCCATTTCCTCTCCAACTTACGGGTTATCTGCTTTAAGCTGCGAGTTTGTGAGTTATACCACGGAGTCAGGCACTTCTGATTTAAGGCTCTCTTTTTCAGAGGAGCTACAGCATCCAAAGTTGTCCTCAATGAGGATATAAAACTATTGACGAGATAATCTATCTTACTCACAGAGTTTAGGTAGCTACTCTGCCCTGTGTTGGTATATGGCATTAGAGAACATAAAGAAGGAATCATATCCTTAAACCTAGTTACAGCTCTTTCTGAAAGACTTCTACTGTAATGAAACTTATTCCCCACTGCTGGGTAGTCCATCAGAGTAAATGTAAATGTTATTAAGAAATGATCAGACAGAAGGGGGTTTTCAGGGAATACTGTTAAGTCTTCAATTTCCATACCATAAGTCAGAACAAGATCTAAGGTATGATTAAAGTGGTGAGTGGACTCATTTACATTTTGAGCAAAGCCAATTGAGTCTAATAATAGATTAAATGCAGTGTTGAGGCTGTCATTCTCAGCATCTGTGTGGATGTTAAAATCGCCCACTATAATTATCTTATCTGAGCTAAGCACTAAGTCAGACAAAAGGTCTGAAAATTCACAGAGAAACTCACAGTAACGACCAGGTGGACGATAGATAATAACAAATAAAACTGGTTTTTGGGACTTCCAATTTGGATGGACAAGACTAAGAGACAAGCTTTCAAATGAATTAAAGCTCTGTCTGGGTTTTTGATTAATTAATAAGCTGGAATGGAAGATTGCTGCTAATCCTCCGCCCCGGTCCGTGCTACGAGCATTCTGACAGTTAGTGTGACTCGGGGGTGTTGACTCATTTAAACTAACATATTCATCCTGCTGTAACCAGGTTTCTGTAAGGCAGAATAAATCAATATGTTGATCAATTATTATATCATTTACCAACAGGGACTTAGAAGAGAGAGACCTAATGTTTAATAGACCACATTTAACTGTTTTAGTCTGTGGTGCAGTTGAAGGTGCTATATTATTTTTTCTTTTTGAATTTTTATGCTTAAATAGATTTTTGCTGGTTATTGGTAGTCTGGGAGCAGGCACCGTCTCTACGGGGATGGGGTAATGAGGGGATGGCAGGGGGAGAGAAGCTGCAGAGAGGTGTGTAAGACTACAACTCTGCTTCCTGGTCCCAACCCTGGATAGTCACGGTTTGGAGGATTTAAGAAAATTGGCCAGATTTCTAGAAATGAGAGCTGCTCCATCCAAAGTGGGATGGATGCCGTCTCTCCTAACAAGACCAGGTTTCCCCAGAAGCTTTGCCAATTATCTATGAAGCCCACCTCATTTTTTGGACACCACTCAGACAGCCAGCAATTCAAGGAGAACATGCGGCTAAACATGTCACTCCCGGTCTGATTGGGGAGGGGCCCAGAGAAAACTACAGAGTCCGACATTGTTTTTGCAAAGTTACACACCGATTTAATGTTAATTTAGTGACCTCCGATTGGCGTAACCGGGTGTCATTACTGCCGACGTGAATTACAATCTTACCAAATTTACGCTTAGCCTTAGCCAGCAGTTTCAAATTTCCTTCAATGTCGCCTGCTCTGGCCCCCGGAAGACAATTGACTATGGTTGCTGGTGTCGCTAACTTCACATTTCGCAAAACAGAGTCGCCAATAACCAGAGTTTGATCCTCGGCGGGTGTGTCGTCGAGTGGGGAAAAATGGTTAGAGATGTGAACGGGTTGGCGGTGTACACGGGGCTTCTGTTTAGGGCTACGCTTCCTCCTCACAGTCACCCAGTCAGCCTGCTTTCCCGGCTGCTCGGGATCTGCCAGGGGGTAACTAACGGCGGCTAAGCTACCTTGGTCCGCACCGACTACAGGGGCCTGGCTAGCTGTAGAATTTTCCACGGTGCGGAGCCGAGTCTCCAATTCGCCCAGCCTGGCCTCCAAAACTACAAATAAGCTACACTTATTACAAGTACCGTTACTGCTAAAGGAGGCCGAGGAATAACTAAACATTTCACACCCAGAGCAGAAAAGTGCGGGAGAGACAGGAGAAGCCGCCATGCTAAATTGGCTAAGAGCTAGTAGCTACGCTAAGCTAGCAGATTCCTAAAAACACGCAAAGTGAATAATGTGTAAATAATTTAGAGGTGATTCAGCAGAAGGAGTGCTTTAGTTAAGGCACGTAAAGATTACACTGGGAAACAAATCGTAATCTAGATAACTAGATCAATCTAACTGCGCAGATTAAACAGCTAACAGATACAGAAAAACACCGCTGTGCTCCGGAACAGGAAGTGATACAATACCGCAGTGAGAGCCAACCACCAGTACAGGCAAGCAGGGGGAGAGAAGCTGCAGAGAGGTGTGTAAGACTACAACTCTGCTTCCTGGTCCCAACCCTGGATAGTCATGGTTTGGAGGATTTAATGAAATTGGCCAGATTTCTAGAAATGAGAGCTGCTCCATCCAAAGTGGGATGGATGCCGTCTCTCCTAACAAGACCAGGTTTTCCCCAGAAGCTTTGCCAATTATCTATGAAGCCCACCTCATTTTTTGGACACCACTCAGACAGCCAGCAATTCAAGGAGAATATGCGGCTAAACATGTCACTCCCGGTCCGATTGGGGAGGGGCCCAGAGAAGGGCCACTCCCATGAGTGGAAGACCGCGTTCAATGTGCGACGAATATGCCCTTCGGTCTCACTAATGCTCCTCCCACGTTTCAAGCTCTCGTTAATGATGTCCTCCAGTATTTCCTCAATTGCTTCATGTTTGTTTACCTGGATGTTTTCCTGATCCTCTCTCAAAATGTGTCAGAACACATTCAACAAGTCCACCTGGTGCTCACATGGTTGTTAGAGAACCATCTTTTTGTTAAAGCAGAAAAATATGTTTTCCATCAACCATTTGTGACTTTTTTAGGATTTGTGTTTCATCAGAATCAAATCAAACCAGGCCCCTCTAAGAGTGGCCGAATCCCCACGATCGTTAAAACAACTTCAGCAGTTAGGTTTTGCTAATTTCTGTTGTAGGTTTATCTGCAAATGCTGTCAGGTAGCTGCTCCCCTCCACAAGCTCACATCTTCCAAGACTGCATTTAACTGGACCCATGCCGCTGACCAGGCTTTTCAGACTTTGAAACACCGATTCACTATCTATTCACTATGTGACTCAATCAATGTACTAAATTTATTCACAAAAGAATATCTTTTTCCTACCCTATCACATGGGAAAGTAATAAGTGGAAGATCCGCTGACACTCTTTCGTGATTAAGATATGACTGGCATCTGCTAGTCTTCTCCAATCAATCAATCAATCAATCAATTTTTTTATATAGCGCCAAATCACAACAAACAGTTGCCCCAAGGCGCTTTATATTGTAAGGCAAGGCCATACAATAATTATGTAAAACCCCAACGGTCAAAACGACCCCCTGTGAGCAAGCACTTGGCTACAGTGGGAAGGAAAAACTCCCTTTTAACAGGAAGAAACCTCCAGTTAAAAGGACCCTAAAGTCATGTGTTCAGTCATGTGACTATCCGAGAAATTGTGAATGAGCTGGACATGCCAGAACATGTCCTGTGAGGCTTCATCACAGCGTTGCTTTGCGCCATGTGGCTCCGTCCCGACGCGCGAATTTCTCCACACGTCTGTCTCAATGTGCCGAAAAAGTGCTGATGTCCACGTCTTCTGCAATTTCTGTGGAAGTCAGACGATGTCCCGGATCAACAAAGCCTTCACTTTGGAAATGAACGGCACATTCCACTGTTACAGGAGTTTTTGTCATGGAAAGAGGAGCGGAGAAATTCGCGCGTCGGGACGGAGCCGCATGAAGACTCTGGCAGTAATAGGACTGGACTTATGCTGAGCACAGACAGACAGATGGACAGACGCAAAGTCTTTGCAATACCCGATGGCCATATTTGATGGACATTGAGTATTAATAATAATAATAAATGACACAAACAATAATCTCATTATTAGCAGCTGGATTGAGCATCTTTCAGTTTACATACAATCACAAATGATGCACACATGACACACATCCTGACAAACACACACACACACACACACACACACACACACACAGATGCACACAGAGACACACAGGAACATACGCAGATATACACACACAAACAGAGACACACGCGGACACACACACACGTCTCTATGTGTGGGTGTGTGTCCGCGTGTGTGTGTCCGCGTGTGTGTCTGTCCGTCTGTCTGTGTGCGTGTGTCTGTTTGTGTGTCTGTGTGTGCTTGCGGGTCTGTGTGTGTGTTTGTGTGTGTGTGTCTGTCTGTCTGCTTGTGTGTGTCTGTGTATCTGTGTGTGTTTGTGGGTGTGTGTCTCTCTGTCTGTCTGCTTGTCTGTCTGTATGTCTGTATGTGTGTCCGTGTGTGTCTGTCTGCTTGTGTGTGTGTCTGTGTATCTGTGTGTGTATGTGTGTCTGTCTGTCTGTCTGCTTGTGTGTGTGTCTGTGTCTGTATGTGTGTGTCCATGTGTGTCTCTGCCTGCCTGCTTGTGTGTGTGTCTGTGTATCTGTGTGTGTATGTGTGTCTGTCTGTCTGTCTGTCTGCTTGTGTATGTGTGTCTGTCTGTCTGTCTGCTTGTGTGTGTGTCTGTGTCTGTATGTGTGTGTCCATGTGTGTCTCTGCCTGCCTGCTTGTGTGTGTGTCTGTGTATCTGTGTGTGTATGTGTGTCTGTCTGTCTGTCTGTCTGCTTGTGTGTGGGTCTGTGTGTGTGCCCTTTATGTCTGTGTGTCTGTGTGTGTATGTGGGTCTATGTGTCTGTTCGTGTGTCTATATGTGTGTGTCCGTGTGTGTGTGTGTCTGTGTGTGCCCATATATGTCTGTGTGTGGGGGTCTGTGTTTGTGTGTGTCTGTCTGTGTCTGTATGTGTGTCCGTGTGTGTGTCTATCCATCTGCTTGTGTGTGCATGTGTGTGTGTCTGTGTATCTGTGTGTGTATGTGTGTCTATCTGTCTGTCTGCTTGTATGTGGGTCTGTGTGCGTGTGTCTGTTTGTGTGTATGCGGGTCTGTCTGCTTGTGTGTGAGCCTGTGTATCTGTATGTGT